>NC_051179.1:207919404-208186904 GCF_013339695.2 Rhipicephalus sanguineus
TCTGTACGAAGAATGGCCTCCAAATCGCTCTCGTGTCTAGCTCTCCGTGCGCGCCGTTTCCACCGACGCCCTTCATACTCTCCGCCCCTGAGGTCGCGTTATCTCGAAAAAGCGATATGCTATGCGATGCAGGTGCTTATCACGCCAGCGCTGTGAAAGCCAGCGTTTGCAGTCATCCAGTGAGGTGTGTCCTTTGCCTGTGCGCGCAATGATGTCATATTCGTTCATTTATTTGGCAGGTAAATGTTAAACAACGTACATGACCCATAAACGCACCAAGCTTACTTTGTATAGCTGTTGATAAATTGCCATCGCCATCAGTGCTTTGCCCTTTGGGGGTACCTGATTTTCTAAAGTTTCTGAACACTTCACGTTTTGCTTCTCCTCATTATTGATTTGATACTTTCAATAAGATCCCTACCATTCTGAGCGCATAAGGTCCTTCTAAAGAGCCACTGCCCGTGCCACGAACAGACATTGACTCGGTGTGACGGCACGTTTGCTCAAACGCACTCCGCCGCGGGCAATATCGCTTCACGGTGTGCTTGGTGCTCGCCGCGTTTAGCGACAATTACCGTAAAGGTCACTGCTTCAGTAACGTCCTAATCTTCTGGTTCGCCGCAAGTAGTGCAGCTTCAACTTGGAATCCCTGCGTTTCAAACTCAAGCACAGTGCACAGGGCCATCTACGCATATTTCGAAATGTTACTGATCTCCCTAATTCCCCTCTTTTCATGTAGCAGAAACCCTGATCCCCCGTTCCTGCATACCGCCCCCCCCCTGACGCTTTCGTATATTTACGCGGGATGCCTGTGATACATTGTGATAGACATTGATGCGTGTCAGAGAATGATGCCTATCAGGCACGCCGCCATACATCGAGCATGGCGACGATATTTCCGAAAGCGGCGACACGGCATTTTAATGTAGCAGGTCACAACTTGGAGGATCTCAGACTATACATCAGCCAAACTTTCAGTCTCCGAGATGGATGGATGGATGGAAGAACTTTATTGAATCCCATTAGGTCCTGCTAGTTTCCTAGCCCGAAGCGGGCCGCTCCCACGTGAGCAGAAATATAAAGAGGGGTGCCTTATTCACAAGTTTAATACACGATAGGCATAAACATTTCAAAGGCGACTCCGATATGGCAGACATATGCACAACGAAAACCAGTAAGAATTAGGCCTTTCTTTCAGGAATTTGTAACCGTTCGTATAAGCGTAAAATTACCATTGGCAGGTGGGCCTTATTTTTGACAACCACATTTGAGCCCTTCTCTGCCCCCACCTCTCTGCCCTTTCGATTCGAATCCACAGTGACTACCCCCCTCTGTCTTTTATTCCTTTCACTAACTGTTTCCGTTTCCAGTTGACTCAACCAATTTGCACGCCAGCCCCTCCTCCCCCACACCTTTTTGCGCTCTTTCCCATTCCTCCTCTTCTATTCTGGCTGGGGGAGAGAGTACAAAGAATACAAATGCACGCGCTAATTTAGCATTTGCAGCCTCGAAGAAAACACCACTCGTCGAAACGCTGGCTCCAGCGAAACCCCGTGTTCAAGAATTTTTCATAGATTGCGTAGCACAGCTGACGTGCGTAGTGGCCTCGCGCGCATTGCTTCGTAGGCTATTTCTCTTCGTATGTGTTGTTCACTGGCGTGATTTTTTGGACCAGCTGAACTAGCTCACAGCAGCTGTTGATCACCGCTCCTGTTGCCTGCAGACCACTTGTTTAAACCCGAAAGTGTTTAATGCCGGCGTCCATCAGGACTTTCAGCGAAACAAATGTCATCATATGGCAAAGAAAAAAACTAGAAGAAAAATTTCCGTTGCCAGGAGTCGAGCCCACGACCTCTCAGTATGCGACGATGGCTGGCGGGCGTTTAACCAACTGCGCTACCACCAAGAACATAAAGGAGCCTACACGGACGCACCTTTATCTTTCACACTTTCCTCTCACAGAGCTCTGGGTTCGCAGGGTGGTGTCGCCGTCTGGACGCCGACATCTCGATCTTGACGCAGTAGAGGGAAGCGATGCGTGGCCTCTGCGATTAGCTCCGGCGACGCGCCGCTGTTACGACCGTCCCATTCGGCGCGTAATTTCGTTAACGCTTTAACACACCGCAAGGTGGCGGCTTTGGCCCAAGCCACGCTAACAGCACCCATCCATATTACACAAAATGCTCTCCGACGCTCACCTGGCTGTCGCACTGCGTTCCTTGCTCGCCCTGTGAGAATTAACGGCCAGTATAGAGGAAGACAGGACGTGGGTCGCGCTTCTCTTCGCGTCTCACGACGCTTTGGGGTGTATATATTGAGTTGAGTATTATGGTTTTATGCGCGTGTTAATGTCATCTTCGCGCGGAATTCACTATATAAACAAGGTCAGCAACCACAACGGTTAAATCATGATCATGGGCGTTAGTCATCGGGACGGAGATGTGGCCACACTATTTTTTCTCGTCATTACGGGTAAGGAAACCGTTGAACTTAGATTGATATTATAAAAATTAATAACCAGGCATATTTAAACACAACTCAAACACAGGAAACCAGTCTAGAGCGTCACTAGAACGTTCATATATCCCTCGTATTTGAATCACTTGTTCCAGGAATATGTTTTTTGTTGATCGCGGAGGCTCAGCATTCGCGTCAATCAGTCTGGCTCTCCAGAGAGTACGCAGACCAATAAGAAAGATTAGGTCACAGAAGGTACTCTTCCCGTGAAGACATGGCAAAGCACTAAAGGACTCTTTGTTCCCTGAGACGCGTAAATTGCAGATTGTGCAAAAAGCCGGAGACTATTGATCATTGTTTTATTGATTGTTGTTATGCAGTCTTCTTTTGGAATGTTCTGCAGCGAGCACTGAAAAACGTCTTTGAAATCAGCCCTGTAAACATTAGGTACGTTGATGTGATAAAGAACAGAGCGATGGTACTTCTTGAAACTGCTTCACAAAAAGAACACTATATTAATAGTAAGTTTGAGAACTGCGGACCCAAGACGCTGGGTCCCCGTTGGGTAGGCTGCTATTGCGTTCAGAGAAGCAGCATAGTTTGAGAATTGGTTCAGACGCAAGCTGCGTTGGGTCTAACGCACGGGGCGACACACGTGGCAAAATTAGCATCATGCGAGACGCGGGCCATACTGTGTCGCGGCCCGCGCTGCGTCTTCGTCATCTCGCTGGCGACCCAAGACGCCTTGGGGACCGACGCTAGTTTTCGATTTTTGGGTCTTGGGCCAACGCTAGCGCAAGAGCCCAAGATTGGCTCGGGTTCTGCACATGCGCCCTGACGGCCCGCAAGCTTCTTGGGTCCCCAAGCTCTTTGGGGCCCCAATTCTAGGACTCTAATGTCATGTAGTGGAGTCTCCTTAACGTATGTAATATTGCGTGGCAGAAGCGTAGATTCGCGCCAGGCGTGAAAAGATGTGAACTGCGCAACGAGTGGGTGTTATAAAGGCCCAACCATTACAAAGAGCTCAGACATATTTCATCATCATCAGCAGCAGCAAAAGCATCAACAAAGTGAGCAGCTGGGCACATTCGCGTGTTGCCTTACGGACGCGTAGTGGGCTCTTCGGTGATTCGTAAAAGCAATAATAATGGCGGAGAGGGCACTTAACAATTGTACTTCCAGTAGGCATTCTAGGATAGTTTGAAACGGCCGATGTTACGCGCACAGTCGTTCGTTTCCTCACGGCACGGTTGGGGCATGCACCGTGAACCGAAGGCAGGCTAGCAATTGTGAAAGCGATGCGCGCCGGGCCCGATCACGCTGTCGCATTTTGCTCTTGAAGGCGAAGCTCAAGCGTCCTCCTAGTTTTTTTGTTTTTTGTTTTTTTGTATGGCACATAACCGGCGTGCTCTCGAACTTCATGACAGCGAATACGACACGCTACACGAAGAAACGCTGCGCTAGGTACGGCTGCAAAAGCGACGTTTTCACGGCTGACGTCTCGATCCCGTGTTTTGTACTTGATTGCGAAACCTGATGTATTCAACTATTGTGCTCGCGAGCAGTTGTATCATCATATTCTTTTATCTATAAAGTATTTTCGTGCATAGTGCAAGTACAATATTTGGCTAATAAAAAAAGCTCACTTCCCAAATCTTGCCTATTCGTCCTCCTTTTCTCTCCCATACGGCTATTTGCGAGCCGTAAAGACGAAAAAAAAAGTCGCGTGGTTATCAAACGCAACCTAAACGAGCCGCACTTGCAATATATATCACAATGTCGCGCCATGCATCGTAAAAGACCGTAGTCGTTACTGCTTCGATGGTAACGTACTTATTATTATTATTAAATGCGAAGCATTTCTTAGCAAACCTCTGGCACTTTGAGCGTTTCTATCTATCTATCTATCTATCTATCTATCTATCTATCTATCTATCTATCTATCTAGCCGCCTACGTCTGGGTGCTCTCATGATCGCCTCCTTAACTTGGTGTAGACCAAAGTTTGCATGGGAGGGTAAGAGGATTTGACGAATATGATTGCCGGGTCATGACATGAATAACCTTAAAATCTTGTCGCGCACGTCGTCAAACCCTTTAGACTAGACACGTGTGGCGCATGCCCGTTTACCACGGGCCGTGGTGTACGGGTATACGCCACAGGTGATTGACTGTTTATATCTACCCAGGAACGGCGAGAACAGACATTGGTAACTTAAATGCTAGAGCGTTAAGGAAAAGCAACATCGGTAGCGTTAATTCAACGAATGGAAAAAAATGAAAATTAGGATTCCAGTAGGAATCGAACCCAAGCATTCTGCGTGGCAATCAGGTATTCTACCACTGAGCCACGACAGGTCTGTAAAGTGGTTTGGAAAAACAACCTACGCAGGCGTAATTTCGGTGCAACGTCAATTGTGATTGTGGTGCTGGCTATCTAATTTTACAAGAAAGCAATAAACACTACATCATACTCCTACGATGTGTACTCCTACGATACAGACGTCATATCAGATTGACATCTGTAGTTCCAGTGTTGGCTTTGCTTTTATAGCAGTCTAATAAACATTACGTTTGTATTTTTATGATTCAGCAAGCTATATTGAAGCACTGCTCGACCCCGGAGGAATACATTAACGAAAGTTACATATAATATCCACGTCACCGCACCGTAAAGTGCACTTCGTCAACCACAACGACGCAGTGTCCTCTTCATTTCTTACGAGGCTGGGCGATGCTGACCTCATGCTGACCGAGGATGATGCCAGATTGATTGACAGCCGCTTTGTAGACTAGGCTACATAGGCCATATACGCCCAGGTAGTCTACGAATACGACAAACACCATCCACTGATGTTGGTCCACGTAGTACTATCCAGGCCTACCAGCCTCGACGGCCTATACCTCACCAACGCGAAGGGTGGCTTCAGGTTCCGACATTTCGCCGGCTCTGTCGACAGACAATTTGTCGACGAAATGACCGAGGCATCCACGAATTCCAACATCTCTGCTATACCACATACTTCACTACACATGGACCCCTCGTCCCCACGATCACGACCAGATCCTGTAACAAGTCATGACCAGCTGTTGGTGCTCACTGATCACGGTGATAATGCTCTTCTTCAAGAACTGTGAAGAACTTCTTGCACACATGCACACGGGTTCGTGAAACGTGCGTGCGTTCTTGGGACACGTATAAGCACTACATATCAGCTTACCGCTTCTGGTGTTGGTAATACTCACGTTGCCAATGGCAGCGTTACCCAACCGTAAACAACTGGTTATATAACACATATGCGTCTCTCCAACATGTATATCTGTGCCTATAAAATTTATACAAATCTTCAGCGTCATTTTGTAACGTGTCGCTCAGTAAAAAGAGTTACGCCACAGTCACCTTCCCGCCGCATGCTTCGCATAACGTCGACTCCCACGGTACGTGGGATCTGCCGAATTTTTTTTTTTGTTGTATGCTTGCTGTTAGCTGTCCTCACAATGCGTAGATGGCGACGGTTCCAGCGAGCCGCCACCTTCTTGTTGCGTGGGTTTCTGTGGAAGCTTCGTTTCGAGTTTACATGTACCTTGATAAAGCCGTCACACTTCTACTTCGTTAGCAGTATCACAGCCATCATGGCGGGACTGGAGCAATGTACAACTTTGTGCGAAGGGTTGCGACTGATAGCAGTTGTATATAGCTATACTGCTGTCGAAACAGAAGAACGTGGTCGTGACTCGCGAAGGGTGCGCCGCGTTAAGAATAGAACAAGAAAATATCTGTGCTCGGACAGCAAATAAAGGAGCCGTCGTTTAAGGGAGGAATGGGCTGTCGGCTCTGCGCCACTGTGGACTGCCTTAATGCTGTGGTGCGCGAAAGAACGAAACCACAAAGGAAGGCAGACGAAACACGGCGCAAACTATGAACTGAAAATTTATTGAAACACCAAACATATATATATATATATATATATATATATATATATATATATATATATTATATATATATATATATATATATATATATATATGCGGTTAGATGAACCGACACGTGTACGCACAGCGATTTTCTCAATGACGCGCTTCGAGAAAACTTATCTACGCAGCAAGTAATCTAACGGAGGGCTTCGCGACACATGCATGACCAGCTTTATTAATCAGACATCCTTCCTCAATTTCACGCGCTACTCCATCTTTGAACCTAGATTCCACTGTCGTCTCAGCGAACTGTGGTGCGCAGCCACATTCTCTGCAGTGCAAGGAAAGGTTAGAGCATTGCTGTCCCTTTAGTGAAGCTTTATGATCCAACAGCCTGTTATTAATACAACGCCCGGTTTGTCCTACATAACGCTTCCCGCACGAAAGCGGAATGTCGTACGCCACACCTGTGGCTCATTCAACCTCTTTGGTCCTGCGCTTTACCTTGCAAACGTCCTTGTCTTGCTCCCCGCGCTCTACCTTTCTGTCTACAGCCTCGCAAATGCTGCCTAAACGGTAGCCAGCCGAAAATACAACACGAGCCATCGATTGTCAAACTTCATGACCGGCCCAATCACAAATCTGATGCCGTGCCGCCCCCTCCCCCTGTCCAGTCGCAACACCCACGATTACGTATTCTTTAGCTTCATTGGTCATGTGATCACGTTATTCAACGGATCCTCCGCAAGATTCAAGGCAAAACTACTAAAGACTTTTATTTTAGCAACACGTCCGATGGTGTTTACTAGGTTAAAAAGAAAACCAAGCCATTGTGTTTTATGCGGCTACATCTTGACGAACGAAAGAAGGCGAAATGTTCGAGGGGCTCGTTTCTTTAGTTAGACATAACCTAATTATTTCAACCGACAACTAAGCCAAGGAAAGCATATGCGAGAGTTTTGTTGTTTTAACTGTAGTGCAGTAATTACAAAATGAATTGAAATTCAATAAAATGCACGAAAAAACACCTGTGCTGCCGGTCGGTCCCAAATCCCGAACCTTCAGATTAGTCATTTATGTAATTTCTGTAACCCCTTTACTTTCTTTTTAGGATTTTCAACGGTATTGAAATTCTGATATTTCTTACAATAGATGTTTCTAAAAATGGAACCGACGCGTGGGCGTCGTTGCATATAGACCATTTTGAAACAACGGGTGCACTCGACGGGGTTGGATCTATTGGTATGCCGTACGTGTACCTCTGCGTACACCTCTCCTCAGCATGCTTGCTCTAACGAGCACAAAATGCTAGCTACCTCCTTGTGACCTGAAATCGTGGTGGTTTGAAGTGTGCAGTCTTTGTAAAGTGCAGTCCGGATTTCGGTACGGAATGTTAGCGGTGAAAGGCGGTCACATAAATGGTGCATTCGTGTGACATGTGCAGTCCATGAGCATAAGGAACGCACGAGAATGCACCTCACATAATATCTAAATAAGGGCAATATTTCGTAGTGTGATAACTTCCATATATAGGGTTTTTCAACTGGGGTGGGTCGATATTGGGAACCTGTGGCGGTCATGTTGGTTTGGCGGCGTCGGTCTAATTTGTTCTTTAATAGTCAACCAATGATGCCAAATCACCACATCAAGTTACACAATTGAGCAGTACGTCCAAATGGTAACACTTTATTACCAATATGACCGTTAGTGCAAACATTGCGAGCGCGCTGCATCCATTTTACGGCAGACGCTGTAGCCCTTCAATGTAGACACTTGGTGGCCGAATTGGAGACGACCGGTTTGATAAACTATCGCCTGTACGTCGGAGGAATGCCGAATCGGCCCAGAAGATCGGTGGGGTCCGTGATGGCGTACAGGAAAACCCGAGGCAGTCGATTCCTCGCCGCGCACGCTGCCTTTGGAGACTTCAACTTGGCGAATTTTGCATCGGGACTTAGCCCTAGACCCGTACAGCATCCAACTGACCCAGGATCGCTAAGTTAATGACAAAAGAAAACGCCGTTTATTCGCTGACTCGGCTTTGGAGCGATTGGAAGAGCACCCCAATTTTGGCCGACAAATCATCTTTAGCAACGAGGGGCGCATTTGTGGATGAATGACTATGTGAACAAGCATATTTGTCGCACACGAGACGGCGCCAACCCACACGAGGTTCACCAAGTGGAAGTGCATCCAGAAAAAGTTACTGTTTTGTGCGGATCTTGAGCCAGCGGTGTTATCGGTCCGTACGTTTTGAAAAAAAAAAAAAAACGGCGTTGGTGAGGCAGTCAAGGTGAACGCGGCGAGAACTACAGAACACAGGTGACCAAAGTTTTTTGTCCAAATTGAATGATATGAACGTAGACGACACGTGGTTCCAGCAGGACAGCGCTACGTGCCACACAGCTGACGCCGTCATGGACATTCTGCATGAGCAATCTGAGGGTATCGTTCTTCCTGGCAGAGGTGACGTGAACTGGCCACAAAGATAGTGCCTTTCGATCTCTGTAGACTTTTCTGTAGACTTTAAGGGGCGAAGCTCCTTAAGGCGGCACCCGTTCGTCCCTCGTAGTCGTAGTAGTCATAGTGCGTAACCAGTCGTAACGCTAGTACCAGATCTTGACCTCCAAGGTGGTGCCGGTGGGAGATTTTTCCTGTGCGTTGTTGAACAATAAAAAATTCGCAGCGTGCGCGTTAACTAAAAGCCGAATTCTTCTGTCTCTCATTCCCCATTAGCAGCCATTGGCATGTTCCAGTAGGAAACGTTAGTAGAAGTAGAAGTGTAAGTGTTAGCTAAAAGCCGACTTCTTCTGTCTCTCATTCCCATTAGCAGCCATTGTTTACCTCCAAGGTAGTGCCTGCTGAGATTTCTCCTGTGCGTGATTAAACAATAAAAATTTTGTTCACAACGCCGTTGATTGATGAAATAAACCAACGAAAGACGCCAGATGTTTTATAAAAGCAAAACGAAAGAACGCCAGATGTTTCTAAAGCAAAACGAAAAGACGCCAGCTGCTTAACGAAAGACGCCAGATGTTTTCTAAAGCAATAGTTTTCTAAACAATGAAAATTCACAGCGTACATGTAAAATTAAAGTGAGCTGCAAGTCGTCATAACTCTCATCGAACCTTTAGTATAAACGCGCCCGATCTCACGTCGGTGATGATGTACTGGGCAGAATTCACGGAAGATTCACGGTTTACCGATGAACCTCCGCAGCTTCGCCCACTCATCATCATTCACTCCGTGGATATGCTGTGATTTTTTTTTCTTGTGGAGCTCCCTGAAGTCGAAGGTCTATGCCCAGGCCTTCGCTCAAATTGAGCCGGATTTATGCGGAAGAGTCATTGAAAACTGGACGACTCGAATCCGTGCTACCGTGAGAAGCCGCGGCGGGCACTTGAACTATGTTTTATTCCATACATAATGGCATCAGCCTTTCAAATAAAAGAAAAATAATTTCGTTAATATCTCACACACACGTAGTCTCATTCCATTTCAACATTGACCCACCCTTATTGAGAGACCCGATAATATGTTTATCAATTCACGTATGTTCCAACAACTGCATTCGGTATCATTAAATTCTTTTTTTCTTCTGCATGCAGCACCAACTCATCCAGCATATTTGCGTCGATGTTTCCGCGTCGAGTAGCGCTGCGTGATGAAGTGTGCAGCTTCTATTATGACGGTCTCCTAAATGTATATTTAGCGCTGCTTTCAAAATAGGCGTGTGCCCATGTTCGTAACACGCGTGTTCGCTCAAGGAAAACTTCGCCTGGCATTCGCACAAGTGCACAAATTGCGTTGCGCTGTACATTCGAAAGCACTTTGACGCTGCAATTAGGAGCTTTGCCAAATGGACGTAAATGACATCATGCTCGCGTTGCGGATCAAAACATAATACTTGTTTTGATATGTGATTAAAAACGCTACGAAGTATCACAGAAACAACTCTCTACTCAACAGAAGTTGCGAAATGCGGCAATAGTTCATGCTTCTTTCTTTTCGGGATATGCCCTTCAAGTTTCAGAAAATGCGCATACTGCAAGACAACTAAGCCTTCGAGCGTCTTTACGTGGCTTATCTGGCAGGGAGGCCTCACTGCGGTAGCATGCACGCAGACACTCTATCGCCTCATGGTCCACAGCGGGCGACACGTGAATGACCCTTGCCGGTGTGGAGGAGCCTGGTGTAACCGGGTGGAAGCTTGTGGACCATCATGTTCAACGTGTCGGTGAGTGCTGACCTTTGTTGCATATGGAGTTTCATATAGCAATTAGAAGACAGAACTTGTGGCGGCACTGCCTATTTGTGAGGTCGGCCTGCCAAATAAGATAATATGCAAATGAAGAAGGTCACATGCATATTTTTAAAGTGACACTAAAGTGAAACACTAAAATAGTTTAGCCTGAAACGTCATTATTTGACAATTCCATTATTGTTAATATCCTATCACACACCTGTCATTAGAAGATAGAACGAATATAAACGTATCATTCTGGAATTTTGCGCCGATGCTCGAGCAGCAATATTAGAGTCGCGTCAGTGATTTGAGACAATGCTTGGTTGCAGCGCCAACTAACAACGTGACGTGACACTAAGAAGGACAGGAAAGAGGCACCTTAATTCTCTCTCTCTCTCTCTCTTACTTTGATAACGTTATTACTTGGCGCTACAGCCAAAGTTTGGTGCGAGAGACCAACTAGGCTACATTGAGACCCTGCTCGAGCATTACTTTGGTTTGGGCGAGTCGATTCACTGTCGGACTTGTGAGGAAGTGACAGCGCAACGACACAGGGAGAAAGAAACACAGTAGATGTTGTAGAACACAGCAGACGCGTCTTCTGCGTTGTCTCTGTGTCGTTGCGCTGTCACTTCCTAACGAGTCCGGCGTTCAAACCCTTTGTTCGGTTCCATGATTCCACCTTTCGTGTTTCAGCCCCATTCCCCGTAAAAGCTCCCGAAAGACGTCATGTTAACTCTGTGGCTCCTTTAGAACACAATGTATTATACCGAGTGATGTCACTGCGGCCGTGCAGTGGGGTCGGTGCTCGGTTGCTAAACGGAAAGACACGTGTTCGATCCCGGCCCCAGAAGTCGCACTTCGATGCAAGCGAAACGCTAGATGCCCGTGTGCTTTGCGATGCCAGCGCACTTGTGGTCGAAGTTATACGGAGCCCTCCGCTGCAGTGTGCGTCATAACAATGTCGTGGTTTCTTCACGTAAAATCTAGAACTTTTTGTTGTTGTTGTTCTTCTTCTTCCTCTTCTTCTTCTTATTATTATTATCTAGAATGATGTAGGTCTCAGAGGAAGACTCCATAATCAATGACATCACGACGACTTTGTGTCCGAAGTTCAAGGCGTCCGCATTTCTTTTTGCGTTTTTGCTAGCTATGTCAGACATCTGGTGGCACGAGTGGCGCTATTGGTATCGTGAAGGGCAAATTTTTAAAACTTGCGAAATAAAATTTTGTGTTAATGTCCTTTTAAAGGGAAGCTAATGCACTTTTAAACAATAAAATGACTTTGGAGTGTGATCACAGTTTGATCCCTGCTGAATTCCAAAATCGATGTGGGAGTTCCCAAATGTGAACGCAAATAGCATTTTTAGCAAAAAACAGCAGCTACGGCCGCTGGACTCCATGAGATGCTGAACGACCGCGGTGACGTCATCTTCGGTATGTCGCGTCATCTGCAACAGCAGCATTGTTGAAACGTGGCCTCCGCGATCAGTTCCGGCACAGATGAAGCTAGTCACGGAGGTGACGATATGAGATACGAGAGACGCTTGTTCCCATTGCGCTCGGCTGTTTCTCGGAATGGCAGATATTCTAATCCAGCTGCAGAACTTTCGGCATCTCTGTACTTACTCGAGGCTCCGATACATAAACAGCGCTCTCGCAGTTCGGATCAGTGAGTGGCGGTAACCTTCTGTCGGAGTGTAACGCAGCCTCGCCAAAGGAACCGAAGATGACGTAGTTCCGGTTAGTTCGTTTCAACGCCTGCACTTTCGGCGAGCTCGCATGGGTGAAGTGAGTCAAACTTTTCTTTCGTGTAAAAGCTGCTGCTGCAACAAGAGCGGAAAAAAATACGTCATCGTCGATAATAACGTCGATTCTTGCTAACCACAGAGTTCAAAATCTAAAACCACTGAAGCTTACCTTTAAACGTGATGCTCATATGATGATCATAGTGTTTCATTTATTGTTAGAGATCATTCGCGTGCACACTTGCAAGCTCAGATCTCCGTGCGCTCTTTATGCATAACAAATGGTGGTTAAATTTAGTACATGCAAGGCTTCACTGCAAACCATGGCTCGTTTAATGCTGTCATTTCGCGATGGGGTCAGAGACGTATCGATTTTTTAACACAATAGCGTTGAAGAGCTCGTTTCGCAGAAATTCCGGTGTCGGCGTCTTTGGTTGTGAGCGAAAAATCAGCGTTGTCTGTGTGCAAGAAATCGAGAAAGATGCAAATAAAATAAATAATAAAAATCTTTCGATCGAGTCAGAATCGAGCCCAGGTCTTCTGCGTGACAAGCAGGTGTTCTACCACAGAGCCATGCCATTTCTTTATTTATCACATAGCGATGCCATTGCTTCTCAACAATAGACCATATTCATACTATCAATCAGGTGATAGAGAAATGCGCGGAATACAACCAACCCCTATACATAGCCTTCATAGATTACGAGAAGGCATTTGATTCGGTGGAGACATCAGCAGTCATGCAGGCACTGCGGAATCAAGGCATCGACGAAGCCTATATAAACATAATGGAAGAAATCTACAGCGGATCCACAGCCACTATAGTCCTCCATAAAGAAAGCAACAGAATCCCAATAAAGAAGGGCGTACGGCAGGGAGACACGATCTCTCCAATGTTATTCATCGCGTGTTTACAGGAGGTTTTCAGGGCCCTAGATTGGGAAGAGTTAGGGATAAGAGTTAATGGAGAGTATCTCAGTAACCTACGATTCGCTGACGACATTGCACTGATGAGTAACGCGGGAGACGAATTGCAGCTCATGATTACTGAACTGGATACGGAAAGTAGAAGAGTAGGTCTGAAAATTATATGCATAAAACTAAAGTAATGTGGAACAATCTTGGCAGAGAACATCGCTTTGCGATAGGTGGCGAGACACTGGAAGTTGTAAAGGAGTACGTCTACTTAGGACAGGTAGTAACCGCGGAGCCGAACCATGAGAGTGAAATAACTAGAAGAATAAGGATGGGTTGGGGCTCATTCGGCAAGCATTATCAAATCATGAATGGTAATCTACCACTATCCCTCAAGAGGAAGGTATATAACAGCTGCATCTTACCGGTACTTACCTACGGAGCAGAAACCTGGAGACTTACAAAGAGGGTTCAACTTAAATTGAGGACGACGCAGCGAGCGATGGAAAGGAAAATGATAGGTGTAACCTTAAGAGACAGGAAGAGAGCAGAGTGGGTCAGGGAACAAACGGGGGTTAAGGACATCATAGTTGAATTCAAGAAGAAGAAATGGATATGGGCCGGGCACGTAGCACGTCGGCAGGATAACCGGTGGTCATTAAGGGTAACTGACTGGATTCCAAGAGATGGCAAACGCGTGAGGGGGAGACAGAAAATTAGGTGGGTAGATGAGATTAAGAAGTTTGCAGGTATTACGTGGCAGCAGAAAGCACAGGACCGGGTTGATTGGCGGAACATGGGAGAGGCCTTTGCCCTGCAGTGGGCGTAGACAGGCTGATGATGATGCCATTGCTTGAAACAGCTTCAAAAAAGAAAAAAAAGCACTATATGAATGTCTTGTAGTGGGACGAGTCTCCTTAACGCATGTAATATTGCGTGGCAGAAGCGTAAAATTGCGCCAGGCGTAAAAACATGTAAATTGCGCAACGAGTAAGTGTTTTAAAGGCCCACCCATTAGAAAGCGCTTAGACATATTTAATTATCATCATCAGCAAGAGCATCACCAAAGTGAACAGCTCTGTATGTTCGTGTGTAGACATACGGACGCGTAGTAGGCCCTCCGCCGATTCGCAAAAGGAACAATTATGACGCAGTGGGCACTGCGCAATTGCACTTGCAGTGGGCATTCTAGGTTACTTTAAAATGGCCATTGTTACGCGCATAGACATTGGTTTCCTCGTGGCACGGTTGAGGCATGCACCGAGAACCGACGCGAGGGTAGCAGTTGAGAAGGCAATGCTCACGAGGCCCGATTTCTCTACCGCGTTCTACTCTTAAAGGCAAAGCTTAAGCGTCTTCCGAGTTTTTACAGTGGAACGTCATACACATTAGGCCCTGCACCTAATACACCCGTTAGTATATATTCGCAAATCACATTTCCATGATTGTAATTTGCGAGCCCAACGTACGAACTCCTATTAAACCGTCAAGGTACTTTCGTTTCCACGTTCTTGGAGTGCAGTATAATGGTTAACTTCACGAGGTTTTCATTCGTGACTTTTCTCTGTCTTTCCGTCCCTTTCTACCGGGCAGATGCGGGTCAAAAAACGCGACTTTTCTTTTTGTTGAAAAATTATCTATTTTTTGTTTTCACCTGTTTGGTTAAGACTAGTATGTGTGCATTTCCGAAAATAAAAATCAAAGTCGAGACTCAACTGGAAATGCGTTAAAATTGCGTTTAAAGAGCAAAGGGTGGCTGTTAAAAGACCGGGAGTGTGCCGTCTTCTAGTGACCCGCGGCCGATAACGCGCGGCCGCTCGCCATTGTGGATCGCATGAGGAGATAGCCAAGCCTCACTTTCGAAACAACCATGATTTCCCGCACTTCTGTAGCACAAGAAATGCATGCTTTTGCCGTTCTTTTCAAGCGCTGCGACTGGCATCTAAATCACGTGGTACGGATCAGGGACCGCCATTGGCCGCTGCGCGCCTTCTGTGTTGCGAAGCCTACTTGCAGGGTCCGTGTATTTATTTTCATCATGGACGAAGAAAACCGCAGCAAGCGTAATCAGCGGCCAGTGAAGTATCGCTCGGTGAACAAATACCGAGGAAGCCATCGAAGCCAAACACTCGCCGAACGGCAAGTGCGTCTGCTGCCGCGAGGCCTAGCGACGGCAATGCTTCCGACGAGTTTGCCGCGGCGTTCGAGTATGTCAGTGCCTCTCAAAGAGAAGATCGGTCTCTTCGACGACGAAGAAAGATCACGGCATAAAGTCTTCCTCCTTTGATCGCTGACATAAAAGCATTGAACATCCTCGTGATCGGTGCAGTGTGTCCAACGTGTCACCATTCGGGAATATGCGTCCGGGAACCAGCTTACAAACGCAAAGGCGTCGTTTCTGGAAATACAACGCAAGAACAGCGAGTGCCCCGAAAGTACTCTTTGAACGACGTATATACGTTGCGGCGAGTTGCTTCGAGCGAGGTCAGCGTTTCGGCGAGTTGCTTCGAGCGAGGAGGCCACATCTACGTACGCTGGGAAGGAAATCTCTCGTCGAGGAGTCTGGGCAAAAGAGCTGTGAAGGAGAAACTTACGGCGCTGGCTCTTTTTAGTGGCAGTGGCTACTAGAAGAACAATTTACCTCTTTCGTGTGCAATTTTTATCAGATCTTATTACATCCTTCATAAATAAACATTCAATTTTAACTTCAACTTCGTTTTTCTTAAAACACTTCTTGGCAACTTTTTTAGCGTGCCGCTCTTGTTTTTGGTACTTCTGGTGCTCGGATATGCATGAAATTTTGCCCACATTTTCTAAGGTGTGCGGAGTGCAGTTATCTCCTCTAAATCTTAATATTATTCATGCGTATTAGAAAATCTGCAAGTAAACATTTACTGGGGTTTGGGTAATATGGACTTCCCAAGTTTGATGTTTTCACGTCTAGTAAATATTTTGTATGCACTTTCTGGATAGTTTTCGGCACTCTACTTGCAAGAAAACTTATAATTTATTAGAAATCAGCATAAAATGTCTACATATAGCCCAAGTTTCATTACTCTAGGGTGAATACTAATAGACATCATGTAGCACGAAAAAGACACAACGGACGCATAGAACCGCAAACCACAGGCGCCTGTGGTTTGTGGTTCTATGTGTCCGTTGTGTCTTTTTCGCGCTACATGATGTCTATTAGCAAGCACAAACTAGCCCAGAAACAAGTCCTTCTTCTAGGGTGAATATTTCAAAAAGTGTCTTCGTGCAGCATCTCCCCTTAATCCCCCATCCCCCGCTGTCTGACAGCAAATCGGACGCGCGTCTGGTTGACCTCCCTGCCTTTGGTTTCTTTCCTCTTCTTCCTCCTGATGCACACAGTGCATCAGGAGGAAGACACCGGTTCGAAGACGCAGGCACATCCACATACAGGCGAAATGCAAGAACTCACGCGTGTAAAGCCCACCGCTGTAAGAGTTTCCTCAGTTTCATAGTAAGGGGTGCCTAACAAATTGATCGCGTGTTCGCATGCTAAACTGCAGAATGTGGTCATATTTTTTAATGAATAGTGGCATTGCATATCACAATGTAAACCTTAAGACTTGCTTAAAACTATAGTTTTAAGACTTGATGCGAATAGTTCGCGACTTTTAGCTTAAGAGCAAGAACTCAACGCCTTTTGAAACACCACAAAAATATTATTTTATTTATTTATTTATTCATACTGTCAATCCCATTAGGGATCTTTACAGGAAGGGCATATTGAATTGCTACAATACAATACAAAATAGTAAAAATTCAATTACACATAAAGAAAATATTGGCAGTTAACAAAGGCAGACTAGAAGACGTAATAGTACATAATAATAGTACATCCTAATACGAAAAAATAAAAGGTGATCAAAGAGGCATGCAAAAAGAAAAACTGCAGTAAAAAATACACTGATGTAAAAATGGTGAAAATAAACGAAGTAAGAGCGTGCAGGATAAACAAAATTTTGGGTACAGTATAACAGTAAAAAAATAGTGATCAAAGAGGCATACAAAGGGAAAACTGGAGCAAAAAATACACTGATATAAAAATTGTGAAAAATAAACGAAGTGACAGGGTGTAGGATGAGCAGAATTATGGGTACAGTATAACAGTTAAAAAAATAGTGATCAAAGAGGCATACAAAGGGAAAACTGGGACAAAAAGTACACTGATGTAAAAAAAAATACAGAAATAATGGTGATACAGGTAGCTCATAACTGGGCAGCATGTAGCTGATTTCCAAGCAATGTTAAAAAGGAAGATAACGTCGCGCTTGTTGTTACACTAGGATCCAGCCTGTTCCATTCACGTGTCATTAAAGGAAAAAAAATGAATATTTATGACTTTCCGTATGAATGACATGCTCATGTAATGATAATGCGTGTTTGTGCCGCGTTTGTCGTGTTTGAGTTAAAGATAAGTATTTGGAACTGTCAATCTTTATGTCTTGGTGAATGAGCTGATACATCATTTTTAATCGCGCAAGCTTGGCTCGGTTTTGTAAGGTGAGGATACCGGCCTGTTTTAGTAATTCTGTGGGTGAATCTTTTGGCCTATGCTTATTGTAAATGCATCTTAGTGCCTTCCTTTGGACTGCTTCGATTTTGTAAATGAGTTCTTTAGTGGAAGGAAACCAAACAACGTTAGCGTACTCCAAAGTTGATCTGACAAATGTTTGGTATGCTAATAGCTTTGTGATAGGGGGGGCTTGTCTCAGACGTCTATTTAAAAAAAAACAATTTTTTAGTGCAGACGAGGTGACGTTGTTTACGTGGCGTTCCCATCTAAAGTCATGGGTTAGTGTTAAGCCAAGATATTTATACTCTTTCACTGCACTGAGTGTGGCGCTACCTATAGTGTAGTTAAAATCAGATGTGTATTTTTTTCTCGTTATTGATAGAACAGCCGATTTTTTAACGTTCAATGTCATTTGCCATTCTTTACACCACTTGAATACTAAAGATAAAGAGTTGTTTAATGCAAGATGGTCACTATAAGAGTCGATTACTTGGTATAAGACGCAGTCATCAGCGAAAAGTCTGACGCTGACAGTAATATTACAAGGCAGATCATTAATATATATAAGAAGTAAAATTGGAGCCAGAACGCTTCCTTGTGGAAGTCCGGATCTTACGCTAGATTTATGGGAATGTTGCCTGCTGACTTCTACAAACTGTGTGCGGTCACTAAGGTAATCTTTTATCCAATCGACAATGGGCCCTTTACCCAAGGTTAGTTCGAGTTTATGAATTAGTTTGTGATGTGATACACGGTCGAAAGCTTTTGAAAAGTCTAAAAAGATAAGATCGATTTGTTTCTGTAGGTCGACACTTAGCGATACATCGTGTACAAGTTCAAGTAGTTGCGTGACTGTGGAGACACCTTTTCGACATCCATGCTTTTTTGACAGGGTGTTAGTATTTGTTCCTTTTCAAGGTGTTTGGTTATGTGCTTTAGGATAATGTATTCTAACAGTTTGCAGGCTGTGCATGTCAGTGAGATGGGTCTGTAGTTGGAGGGTTCGGTTTTACTTCCCGATTTATGAATTGGTTTTACTTTAGCTGTTTTCCAGTCGTTAGGGAGGGTCCCTGATGAAAATGATTTGTTAAAGATTATTAATAGGTACTTGGCCATCCACGCAGCGTATCTGCGAAGGAATGCATTTGATATATTGTCAGGTCGTGATGATTTCTTAGGGTCTAGTTTGAGCAGCAAGTTAAGTATGCCTGCTTCGGTTATTGATAGCTGATCTAGAGGCTTTAATTCAGAGGGAGGTGCCTGTGGTAGCGTGCCATCATCCTCCGTGAAGATAGAGCAGAAGTAGTCATTAAGCAGGTTGGCAGACCTTCGGTTGTCTACATCTATCGTTCCTTCATCATTGCGAGTTTTTGGGTTTATGTAGTTTCAGAACTTCGTTGGGGCTGATTTCAAAAAGTTGGCGAGTGTATTAGTGAAGTAGAATTGCTTAGCTGTCTTAATTTTTGATTTCATGCATTCAATAGCCATGCTGAGATCGTGATGTGTGTATTTTAATGGGTTGGTTTTCAGCAGTTTTCTCATCCTTTTTACTTTGCGTTTGGCGTGTATAACATCGCGCGCAATCCATGGATTACGCTTATTAGGTTTCTTTTTTCTGATCGGCACGTACTTATTTATACAATGAGATACGATCGCTTTTAGCGTGAGCCACAAAGCATCGATGTCGGTACTGCTGTTACGGGAAAGTTCCACAAACGATTCGTACTCATCAGCAAGGTGATCATGTATATTAGTGTCCTCAGCTTTACTGTAGTCAGGGTACGCGACTATTTCTTGAGGGGTAACAGTGTGATAAAGGGCTATGGTGCAAGAGGTGATCTTGTGATCGGAAATACCATCTAGAAGACATAAATTAGTTTCTTCGCTTATGAAGTGATGGCTGAGAAATATGAAGTCTAATATAGAATAGCTGGATCTCTGTACACGTGTAGGTTCAGTTACTATTTGTGAAAGGTTGAACGATAACATAAAATCAAATAACACATCCGCACAGAGTGAATGATGCTGCATTGTGTGCCACTTGACATCAGGCGCGTTAAAATCACCTGCGATAATTAATCTGGATGATGACGCATGTTGTTCTGTGTACTCATGCAATCGGCGTATATTGTCAAAGTCGGACGAAGGACTGCGATATACGCAACCGACGACTACAGTGCACACATCATAGCTCAGCTTACAAAAGATAGCCTCAGCACCCGAAACATCGGGTAACACTAAAAACGGAATATCTTGTTTGACTAGAATGGCCACACCTCCGCCTCGTGTCGTCCGGTCTTTCCGGATGATAGCGTAGTTGGGAGGGGCTATCTCATGGTCTTTAATATCACCTGTTAGCCAGGTTTCCGTTAGTGTTACAAAATCTGGCTCAAACGTAAGAAGCAAGGCTTCAAGGGAGTCTGATTTTTTTCAATATGCTACGGGCATTTATGTTCAAAAAGGTCATGTGGGATGTTAATTTCGGCGGGAGGGAAGGTTTCGAGAGCTTCGCTGCAGGTGTTTTGCAGAACTAAGTAACACAAGATGACTGGAGTCTCTCACACTTCATTGTGCCAAACTGCGTGACAAAGTGCATTAGATGTAATTGTTTTCCTTCTATGAAGGAAAGTCGCGCGCCAATTTTTCGATGAGTTGATTTCCCCAATATTATTTGCTCTTCATACCCACTGGACTCGTCGGAGAAACGATCCATAATCTGAAAATTTGTTTCGACACACTGACCATTATTGCCATTGCGGCGATTGGCTCGGAGATATATTTGTGCCTAATTCGCGTGTGACGTCAACAAGGGGACTACACTGACTCGCTGCGTGGGTATTGTCTACTCGATGGGCCTGTAAGCAGGTCTACAGCGCTCAAGTTACTCTAGAAATTTGTACAGCGGTTTGTACGCAATGTTGCAGAAAACTAAACTCCACGAAATTGAGCGGCATCCAAGTCGGGAGCACGCTTACATTGGATTGCTGCTGGTGTCGCGTGCCATGAGCACCTATGCGTGCACGGCCCGCGCTTCTTGTGATCACTGTGCTGTGGCCCGAGGGCAGTGGAAGTGAGTTACCGGCTCCTTAATTTTTATTTTTTGATGTTTGACTACACTAATTCGTCTTCCACTGACGCCTCGACGTTTTAGCGCACATCAATACATTGGCAGCATACATAGTCGTTGCCCAGCACTTTCTGCAATCCCGAAGTGCGTTTGATGCCGTTCACCAGAAATTAGAAGTCTGCTCCAGGTAACAAGCTGTATTACATAACGGTTCGGGCTATTTGATCCTTAAGCGTGTTACGTATGTTTCATACACAGTATAGGACAAGAATGGAGAAGCTCGGGTCTGCTTGCAAATGTTGGACTAGATAGCTTTGAAGCAAGACGCACACAAAAGAAGTACACGTACAGTGCTTCAAAAACACTATAGGTCGTTCTGCCACGTGTTTTCAAGTATAGGGTTTTCCATTAAGGGCGGATCGGTGTTATAATGGAATAAAACAAGCTGTGTGAGAGGTATTAACGAAATTCATTTTTTATTTGAAAAGCCCATGCATGCTTTTATGTATCGAACATAACGTCGTTCAAATGTCCGGCGCGGCTTCTAATGGTGGCATGGATCCGAGTGGTACAATGTTCAATGACCCTGCCTGATCTATCCGGCTTATTCTGAGCAATGGCCTGAGTTATGCGACTTGAAGGGCATCGATCGAATGCGGCTTATTGGCATAGACCTGCGAGTTCAGGAAACCCCACGAGAAAGAAATGTCTAGCTGGGTCAAATCGCACGATCTTGGTGGGCAATTAAGGTCACCTCTGCGAGAGATAACCATACCCTCAAATTGTTCATGAGAATGTCTATCGTTGCTTCTGCTTTGTGGCACGTAGATCCGTCCTGCATTAAACACATGGCGTCTACGTGCATATCATTCAATTTCGGCCAAAAGAAATCGGTTATCATCTTTCCGTAGCGCTCGCCGTTGACGGTGATGACCTCACCAACGTCGCTCTCAGAAAGGTATGGACCAGCGGCGCCGCCGGCCTGAAATCCTCACCAAACCACTTTTTTTTTGGATGGATTGCCACCTGGTGAACCTCGTGTGAGCTGGCATCGTCCCATATACGGCAATCGTGCTTCTTAACATAGCCATTCATCCAAAAATGCGCCTCATCGCTAAACATGATTTTTCGGCCCGATGTCTGCACAAATATTCACTTTGATAATAAAATTTCATCATTTCAACACGCAGCTCAATCGTGTAACCTGCCATGGTGATTTGGCATCACTGACTGAATAATGACCAACAGATTAGAAATGCGCCACTGAAACAACATGGCCGCCACATATTGCCAACATCGACCCGCCCTTAATGAAAAACCCTGTAGAACTTTATACCAATGGTCATAAACAGGGTGTCGGAACGGAACGAAAACCGAAAACGAAAAACTAAAAAAACGATATTTTTGACCGGAACGAAACGCAACCAAAACTTTATGTATTATTTCGTTCCGGAGGTGAAACCGAAATTTTTTTCAATCGTTTTTCGGTTCACGAGGAAAACTTCACGATCCGTAACAACTGAGCTCGTGCAATGTGAGCATAATCTCATAATAATAATATATATGGGGTTTTAACGTCCCAAAACCAAGATATGATTATGAGAGACGCCGTAGTGGAGGGCTCCGGAAATTTCGACCACCTGGGGTTTCTTAACGTGCACCTAAATCTAAGTACCGGGCCTCAACATTTTCGCCTCCATCGAAAAATGCAGCCGCCGCGGCCGGGATTCGATCCCGCGACCTCGGGTCAGCAGTCGAGCGCCATAACCACTAGACCACCGTGGCGGGGCGAGAGCATATCTCAGGGTACAGTATTAGCGCGTACCTGAGGCAGGAATTCCAAAGCAAATATATGTTAAAATTGTGCGAAAAACGAAAAAAGTGGCAACCAGAGATGTTTATATTAACGCAAGTGGACTTCTGCGCGCCTGTCACGCAGGCCAAAGTGGAGAGGGATTGTCGGCGCTGAAGTTTGTTACAGCGAAAGCTGTTATGAAATCGCAACAGCTGATATTGGCGCCATAGTTGTCCGCCGCCGCCCGGTGTCCGTAACAGCTATCGCGTGAAATAAAAAAAAACAATTGAATGAGAAACAAATTTTCTAGGGTCCGATGGGATTTTAACCCGCGCTTTCTGCGTGGCAGCCGGTTCTTTCATCACAGTGCCATGCTGGTGCTTGAAACTACTTCACAAAAATACTCCATGGAGGTGTCGTGTCGGGCAAGGAATCGTGTTAACATATGTAATATAGCGTGGCCGAAGAGTAAAATAACAACGAGTCATCACACCATGACAATAGCGCAAAGTGCGTGGTTTAATGCTTCCCATCAGTGTTGCGGAGTTGCCACTCCAGAAGAGAAATGACTCCGAAATCATTCCACATTTTCGCGACCCCGGAATGGAATGGGGACAACGCTGGAGGAATGGAATTAAGCGCCTTTGCACGCAATGGAATGGGAATGGAATTAGGTCTTTTTCCGAAAATATAGCACCTTTTAGTCTACGTGCTGTTTTTCAAGCATCAAACATTAGTAAGTCAGAGCCTCGAATTTAACAATAAATTGGTATTTTTAAAATGGCTTGGCTGATTACAAGCATGGTACATATATAAGCAACACACCTACTACAAACAGACGCATAAGTTAGTGTACAAACAAATGCATATCCCAGCAGGTACTGAAGGGAGAAACAAACTACCCCTGCGCCTTGGTTCGCATTGATGCCCCCACGCGAAAGTGGCGAATACTCTATGCACAGCGTGATCTTTATCTCACGAGCAGTTTAGTGCCTGGCACAGGTAAATAACGTTTGCGACAGGGAAGACACTGCATACCTGCGCGTAGGTGAACACAGAAAGTTCTCCTCACCACATCTATGCTTGCGAGGGCGCGCTTGACAACCTTCAGTGCTGACGAGCAGTGCGGTCCAGTGTTCCGTATTCGATGCAAAGGCACAGGGTGCCCGAGCGGTGCACTGTTTCAACTAATACCAGCAGATCTAGGGGGTTTTGTTCCCCATTAACCAAATTTTAGTTTTCTCTATATTCACGACCGCTCCATACGCGTGGTAAAACTGCTTAGTCTTCTTGAATACTACTTTTTTAGCATAAAAATACCGCTATCTCGTCATTTTAGCATTAACACATTTAAGCTTAAACATTATTAAAACATGACCATTCGTTAAACCATGCTGACCATGCAAATATATAGGTAGCGGAGGAACTGCCTCTATGGGAATTAGTACAGTAGTTGTACTGCACGAGATATGTCACCAAGCTACTGTCCCTCGACCTTGGTAACGTGTTTTGCGTACTTTTGCAGTTGTAATGCATCTGAGGCATCAGCTTTATGGGGCGTTTATTCTTAACTCGATAAAACTATCAAGATGTCTTTCCTACTCTGAGGAATTACAGGAATAGAATTGAACTGCCCGGTCATTCCCGCAGTGGGAATGGGCTAAGCTTTTTTCATTCCGAGGGATTGAAAGGAATGGAATTGCGGCAAGTCCTAATTTCCCGGAATGGAACTGGAATGATATGGAGGCTCCCATTCCACAACACTGCTTCCCACCCACTGCAAGTTGCTCAGCCATAATTCCTCATCATCATCAACCACAGCACAAAGTGCACTGCCTTACAGATGTGTAGCGGGTACCACGTTTCTCCTAAGACTGACGAAAATTGCATAGTGGAACTTCGCTACTTGAAAAAATTACGATGATTATGGCGTAGTGGGTACCTTGCATGGTACTTGTATTAGTTGCCCCAAGAGAATCTACAACGGGCTCTACAAGTCCGCTCTTCCAGCTTTCGCTGTGACTGTGCTGCGTGTTCCGCGCAGGCCGGCGACTCCTTTTATCCTGAACAGTGGTCTCGGACATCAGAGATTACACTCAGTGACGTGCTGCTCTGAGATCGTGCTCACTCCTTGACACAGAGCATTGAGCCCAATTAAAAAAAATCGTATTTTTCTTTTGAGAAAATAGATACTATGACTGAAATTAATACTGCTTTGTGCAAGTTGGTAGGAATTCGTGGTAGAGTTGCTTCCGCTCCACTGAAGAACGTGTTTTAGCCTTGTCCCGCTTTCAAAACAGGAGGGCAAGTAACTATATCACAAATCCAATGTTTTTTCATGATTACCTTCACTTCAAATTTTTGCGTAAAACAACCGTTACGAACCGTTACGGAACATTTTTTTTCGTTCCGGAACAGAAACGGAACGGAACTTTTTGCGGTGGAACGAAACTAAAACCGAAACGAAAAACATTTCGTTCCGACACCCTGGTCATAAATGGTGCGTTGTGAATAGATTCATGTCATGCGGTTCGGTAGGCCTATATAGTATTATTCATCCTCATTATCATGGCCATCCTATCATGGCCAGTGTAGCAGGAAGGCATTTCCCAATGATCCCATCCTGTCCTGCACTGACTGATTTCTTTTTGTGGCTGCACATTTCTCGATATGATCGCCAGGCAATTCCTATCTCTTGGTATCCATTCCGTCGTTCTGGCTCAGCATCGACTATGTTTTTCTGATGACGTGCCGAGGTCCATTATTTTGTCTCAATATCAACTATAGATGTAGTCTACACCTGTTTGTTCTCTAATCTATTCTGTCTTCTTATCCCTTAGTGCTATTCCTGTCATTTTTCGCTCCATCGCATGCTTCGCGGTTCTTCTTGTATTTATTTGTTATTCTGCAAGTTTGTTCCACAGATTTTAGAACTGGCAAAATACAGTGGCTCTGTGCTTTCCGCTTTAGTAACATTGGTAGGTTTATTCACAAATTGTCTGACTACAATAACCTAAATAAGATAAACGTTCGTATTGCAAAGCGGTAGTGAGCTGTATCTGCGAGGAGGGCACATTACAGCGCGGTGAAATCAACGTTGCGTGTCTGTGGAATTGCGAAAGTTTTCTAGTCAGTCATGTTTATGGATCCAACACCGCGTGATCTGTGCGTAACAACTATGCGTGAAAAGTAGAGGTTGCGTTCAGCTACAACGCTGGTCGCTTATTCCATGCCAAGCTTTGCGAATGGTCCCAAAGTTATGTTTTCTTTTGAGCGCTCCATATGTATATGTTCAATAGCTTCGCGCGACGTTCGCAGTTTTACAAATGGTCTTTAAAAATCCCCTAGCCCCCTGAGTTATGCTGCTGAGTCAAGAGGTCAGGCTCTGACTGGAATCACTTAGGCATATAGAAGATGCAGCAACAGATCTAAGCAGTTTTTTGGTGTCTAACGCTCGTCTTTACAATACTCACTGAAGAGAAAAAAATGCTGTTGGCCTCTTGTGCCACGAGGGTGTATATACAAAAAAGAAAATAAAAAACGACTATCCCACAACCAAACCATGTAACCACAGAAGCTGTGTCACTGAGTGTCATGTGAAAATTGCAAGTTTTCGCAAGATAAGCGGCCGAGCAATGTGTATTAGCCGTAGGAGAGTGCAGAGTAAATTTCAGTTGATTTTTACAAAAGATGCGCAGTGAATTTCGCGGCAAATGCGCACCGCAGCCATGAGGCCAGGTGGCAGTGAAACAAAGTCAGAACGCTACTGCAAACTACAACTTCTAAACCTTGCGGCTTAAGAAAGGCCTTCTCAAACAGCTGTAGTCGGCAGGCAATTAGAAACAGTGAGGAGCGCGCGCTGAAACAAGGTTTTCCGACAAGTGCCCTTCGAGAAGAAAGTTTACATGAAAATATGGGGAAAGTAAACAAAATATCTCTTTAAAAATGGCAATTTGCAAGTTAAACTATATAAGTTGCTATGATGTGCTATGATGATTACATAGAGAGGTTGCCATACCCTGATGTGTCGGATACATTTTGTGTTGCTTTTGCTGTGACTTAGCTGATGGGGCTGCTGGTTCCTAAAGCTGGTTAGGAGATTATTTTTTGAAGCTCCTCGGTGTTGTGTTTGTTTCGATATGAAATAATGGTAATAATAATATTTCTCCCACTGAATGCATGAAGGTAACGATTGCTCGTTCGTAGCCATCCGCACCTGTCGCGGGTGGTCTATTGGTTATGGTGCTCGACTGCTGATCCGAAGGTCGCTGGATCGAATTCCGCCGCGGCGGCCGCATTTTGATTGAGGCAAAATGCTAGAGGCCCGTGTACTTAAATTTAGGCGCATGTTAAAGAACACCAGATGGTACGAAATTTCCGAAGCCCTCTACTACGGCGTCCCTTCATGATAATATCATGGTTCTGGGACGTAGCACCCATTATCGTAGCCTTCCCGCAGAAAGGAAGCACATTTGTAGGGGCGGTAAAAATAACTGTGCGCGTGTATGCACCGACTCGTTTTATGCGCGCTCTCTTGAGCTAAGGCACTCAGGCGAATATGCAAGTTAATTGGCTTTGTGGTCTGAGAAAAAAATTTTTAAATTAAAACAGAATTGCCTTGAGATACGCGGGCGCACACATACGCAGTTGCCGACATCGGCCAAGATGCGAGTGCGAGAAGGGCAGGTGAGTCCCTCTATCCTGCTTTCGCGCGTATCGCTTCACAAAGAGGCCCAGACTTATCAGGCTGGACATAAGATTACAAGGAGGTGAGAAGACTGTGTCCAGATAGCAGGCTCATTCAGAGCTGTTGGACACGCTTGGCAATGCGTACCCCAGCAGAAACAGCACATACTATTATAATGTCTTTTGTTATGGAAAAGCCTCTGTACAACTTGGTGTTGTAAAGAACAGGATTTTCAACATCAAGAAACATTCACCGCGCCCAGGAAATGTTTCAAGCAGACCGCATACATGAATCTTTGCTTGAAACACAGCTTTTGTATATCCTTCTCAGTGTGCGCTAAATCTCACCACTTGTTGCGAAAGCACTAAATAAGCATAAGGCATAAGGAGTTGGAGGTCGCTGGTGAGCAGATGCTATGGGCGTCCTGCAGCAACCAGTGCTTTTTTTGTTTCAGTTTCCGAATTCTCATAAAGTAATAACGTTGTTTGTATTATCATAACTTGTATGCCGCTGTTTTCCAATGTTTAAGATTTTAGGTAGAGGGGGTGGCAAGGAGGAGCGCGAAGTCCTTGAGCTGTATCATATACACCACTCACCGCGATGATTGTGTAGGCAGTACTCTATTTCATACTGCAGAAGGAATGCGAGTTCCTGTCACTCTGGCGGTAGATTCTTGGCCGTTATGTAGGCCAATTCCTGCACTTTGCTTTTGTGGTTGTTTGGGTTTGACTTCATGGTTTTACGTGATTAGCGCATGCGCAGTGGTTCTTCTGGGAGGTGCTGTCAGCTAATAAAGCACAGTTGCTAGTCCAGTCCTTGTGTGTGTCACTTCTTCCCTTGTCCGGCGTCTTTTTGACTGGTTTTGCCTCAGCGTCATGTACCAACTGACCCAGACTTCGACCTTATTGCATTTAATCACCACTGGTCCACTAAAAATGAAGACGGCAACAATTAGCCCAACAAATGAGCCACAGAAATGGGGTAAATTCCACTAATCACCACTGGTCCACTAAAAATGAAGACGGCAACAGTTAGCCCAACAAATAAGCCACAGAAATGAGGTAAATTCCCCTAATCACCATGGTCCACTAAAATGAAGACGGCAACAGTTAGCCCGACAAATGAGCCACAGAAATGGGGTAAATTTTACTAATCACCACTCGTCCACTAAAAATGAAGACGGCAACAGTTAGCCGAACATATGAGCTACAGAAATGGGGTAAATTCCACTAATCACCACTGGTTCACTAAAAATGAAGACGGCAACAGTTATGCCCAACAAATTGAGCCACAGAAATGGGTAAATTCCACTAATCACCACTGGTCCACTAAAAAAGAAGACGGCAACGGTTAGCCCAACAAATAAGCCACAGAAATGAGGTAAATTCCACTAATCACCACTGTCCACTAAAAAATGAAGACGCAACAGTTAGCCCGACAAATGAGCCACAGAAATGGGGTAAATTTTACTAATCCCACTCGTCCACTAAAAATGAAGACGGCAACAGTTAGCGAACATATGAGCCACAGAAATTGGGTAAATTCCACTAATCACCACTGGTCCACTAAAAAAAGAAGACGGCAAACGGTTAGCCCGACAAATGAGCCACAGAAATTGGGGTAAATACCACTAATCACCACTGGTCCACTAAAAATGAAGACGGCAACAGTTAGCGCAACAAATGAGCCACAGAAATGGGGTGAGTTCCACTAATCACCACTGGTCCACTAAAAACGAAGACGGCAACAGTTAGCCCAACAAATGAGCCACAGAAATGGGTTAAGTTCCACTAATCACCACTGGTCCACTAAAAATGAAGACGGGCAACTGTTAGCCCAACAAATGAGGCCACAGAAATTGGGGTAAATTCCACTATTCTCCACTGGTCCACTAAAATGAGACGGCAACGTTAGCCCAGCAAATGAGCCACAGAAATTGGGTAAATTCCACTAATCGCAACTCGTCCACTAAAAATGAAGACGGCAAGCAGTTAGCCCAACAAATGAGCCACAGAAATGGGTAGTTCCACTAATCACCACTGGTCCACTAAAAATGAAGACGGCAACAGTTAGCCCGACAAATGAGCCACAGAAATGGGGTAAATTCTACTAATCACTACTGGTCCCTAAAAATGAAGACGGCAACAGTTAGCCCAACAAATGAGCCACAGAAATTGGGTAATACCACTAATCACCACTGGTCCACTAAAAATGAAGACGGCAACAGTTAGCGCAACAATGAGCCACAGAAATGGGGTAAATTCCACTAATCTCCACTGGTCCACTAAATGAAGACGGCAACAGTTAGCGCAACAAATGAGCCACAGAAATGGGTAAATTCCACTAATCAACCACTGGTCCACTAAAAATGAAGAAGGCAGCAGTTAGCTTAACAACAAATGGCTGCGAAGCGGCGGTGGTGAGCCGAAGACCCCGAGTACGTACAGCGAGAGAATGCTAGGTAACAGGAAAGGCAACGGCGGCTGGGAGAAGACCTCAAAGCTATGGAAGGCCTACGCCAAAGACGAGGCGCCCCTACATAGGTGAGAGCTGCGAACGCTTGCTTTCAGCGCGAGCTTCTGTCTCTGGAGTTTGGGCATCCCTGTCGTGTCTGTGACGGTCTGTCGTTCAACTCGAACCTCTCTGCGTTGAGAATCAACGTAGAAACAACCTACCATCACCTAGCGAAAGCCACCTAGAAGCAACCAAATTAGTGTTGAGAATCGTTCAGTTTCGCTGTTTCAAGCCTTGCGCGGCTTAGTGCAAGCTTTTCCTTTTTTTTTCTCTGTTTTGCTGTGAACATTTTCGCACTGTAGGCGTGAAAATATGCATGCACGCGTCGCTGAATGCACGGTTACGCATGCACATTTTGTGCGCACGTTTTCGTAACAATTTGTTTTCCTGTTATCGCTTTGATGGCGAATGAATCATTGCACTTCGGCAAATAAAGTATTGTTGTGCGTAAAGCCAATGTTGTCGCTTTTATGCTCTTCAGTCCATGTTGTGCTTTTCGTGTATGCGAAGTCTTCGGGACAATGCTCAACGCAGAAAGCGAAAAGAAAATTATGTGAACAAACCAGTAATAAGAAGAAACGCAAGGTGAAAGCGAATATGACTGAGGAAAGACGAATGCTCAAACGACATACGGGAGGTGAGCAGATAGTCGAACAATAATGGGCCTAAGATTGGCCCTTGTGGAACACTGAAAATTGATACACAAGGCAAGGAGCATTTTGCTCCGACATGGGCATAGCTTGCACCCAACAAGAGGTAGTGTACAATCAATATGAACAGTGTGAAAATGACGGCACAGTTTGATAGCTTGTCGGTATGCCGATCGTGTGTGACACGAAATGAATTTTGAGATCGAAGTGTCTAAATGGCACTGGCCGCCGCAGTGCTCGGCTGTCGACCCGAAAGACGTTGCTTTGATCCTGGCCTCGTTTCGATGGAAGCGAAATGCTAGAGGTCCGTGTACTTGGATTTAGGTGCATAATCAATAACCCCGTGTAGTTGAAATTTTCAGATTACACCCAGTCCTGAAGAATAATACCTGTTTAAATATTTATAAAGCTATCGTAGGCACCAGACACTAGAAGTAGAAACACATCTTGTAATCCATGCGCGTTTGTTTATCCACTTGTATGTCTTTGTGTGTGTGTTGTGCGTGCGTGCGTGCGTTTGGCGAAATTCGCTCAAGATCAAATTGCGTAAAAATGTGCAAATTGCCGTCAAAACTGGATATAGCGAGCGATGAGGGTTAGATTGCCTGTACACCCCACTGTACCCCCACTGTGGGATCGCCAAGCAGATGCTCTTCGTGTTCACCTCGTGTTTTTTCTTCGTGTTTTTTCTGTGAATAAATCCTCAGTTGAAGTTATGCGCTTTCTCCTGTCTGTCGTCTCTACCTTGTTCATTATCTTTTTGCGCTAATCAGTTATGCGTGAAGTTAATACGCACCAACTAGCCCAACTCACGTCTCTAATTACACCTCCGTCCCTTCTCTCGTTCGATTTCTTTCCTTCCTTCCTATAGATGCCGCTAGGTGTACTACGTTCGGAATACGGAGCTAGGAGAATGGTGGAGCCAGGCTACCCCGTTCTCCTAGCTCCCTATTCTAAACGTAGTGCGTCTAGCCACTCTCATTTATTATTATTAAAGTTTATTCCTCCTCTTCCTCCAGCTAGGAGAAAGGCGTCACGTAAACTGACACATATGATTAACAATCTTGACACCTACAATTTGAAGTGAGCCCTCATGGCCGGGATTTTCTTTGTAACAGCGACGCTGTGTAAGCTACCGGTATCTTGTGTTCCGCTGTAGAAATCTCCACAGGTGGGTATGCGCCACAGGAATTAAGCAAGCCCCACTACCGAGTACAGCAGGTGCGAGCATAGGCGTACCTACCGTGGGTGCAAGGGGGGCGCTAGCCCCCCCCCCCTTCTGAGAAATGTTGGGGGGGGGGGGGCGGACCCCCCCACTTTCGACAGTGGTTATTGTCGGCTGCAGACTGGGACACTAACAAGTCAGGCAAAGTTTTACTTGAACGCAGCAATAACTTAATTTTGTAATAAAATTTTCCTATGATTGTGCTGTGATGACTTTGACGCACTGTAGGCTACCTGCGGCGCGGGCTGCCTATTCCGCGCTTATGCGTCCTGCGCTCGAGCATTGCAGAGGAGGAAAACGAATAGCATCGCCACTGCTCCATATTCAAGCTGCTGTGAGTTGATGAGTGTGCAGAAGTGTCCAGTATTTTAGTTGTGCCTAGCCAAGACAGCTAAAATAAATTCCCACTTTAGTCTCCGATTAGCCTGCTTCACTTAACTTATCATATGGTAGCCTGCAGCGATCGTAGCGGCTTGTAACAAGGCAGTGGACTCGAGCACATTGAGAAGCCAAGCTTTCAAGTTTGCCTCGTTGATTGATCTACCTCACCAGGGAGATGATCAGCGTCCACGGTTTCCTAGACTAAGAAAGCTGCCTACCTGCAAAAGATTGTGTCTGTTCCAAGTATTGTTTATTTCTCTCTCTACCTCGGTGTCAGCAACGATGAGTTCACAGAGAGTTGTACACGCGCAAAAACAGCTCAACATCGTTATACTACAACTGAAGGTATCTATTATGCATATATGATTCCATCTCGCCCGCTGCTATAATTAGCCGCTGCCAATGTGATTGGCGGGCAGCCTTCTTATATTACGTGCACAAAGAGACACTGTCTGACTATTCCGAAAAAAGAAGAGTTATTGTTCAGCACAGTAATGTGCTGCTTATTGTGCACACTTCATTTTGACGCCGCGAGTTTTCGCAGACTTGTGACCTGCGTAACAAGGAGGCGATTTCATGGCACATTGGACATTTTTTGACGAATATCGAAGAACCAATGACAAACAATACGCCGTATTGAAAATAGCTCATTATTTTTTACGTAGTAGTGCGCACGTGGTAATTACGCGGCGGATCGCTTACGCGTCATTTGTTGCATCGTTTTACGAGCAGGTGCTGTGAGCATGACCCAGAAAATTTCGACCAATCATTAACAGCTAGCGACCAATACGGAATGAACCAATACGGGGTAGTTTAACGTTATAATCGCCTACATTTTTTCAAGGAAAGTTTGAGCTTACACAGTTTACGTAGGCTATTTACTGGGAGGAACCGGAAGGGAGGAGTAAAGGGCCACTTCATCGCTTTTCCGTCCACCCCCCACCGAAGCTGCGAAAAGTAGGAGGGCAAGGAACGGCACCTAGTATATAAATTCGTAGTCGTTTATAATGTTATAAATATGCACAACCAGCTCAATGTGGTTTGCTTAAGTATTAATCGACTAACAGTAAAAAAATTCACACTCGGCTTATCCTGAAGACTTCTGCGAAGTACTTTGCTTTGTCAGCTACATGTTTTGTTTAATAAGTGAGAAATTAAGGTACTAGAGTCATAGCATGTTCTTCATACTCATCGTATCTACAACGCCAAACTAAGACTGGGAAGTTTTCTCATGCAATGCTCAGATGATCAGGTTAAATTTGGGAGTACTTTCTTAAATTTCACGGCAATATTATCAAAACGTTATTTGCACTGCTGTGTTGTCGCGGCATAGGGTGGCGCAGCCTGCACAATCTGTTTATGCAGATTCTTCCTTGATTTAAAACAAACAGTTTTGAAAAGCAAGTCATCTGATCAGCTCTATGAATATACAAAAATCACCTCAAATCAAGACACACACACACACACACACACACATATATGTATATATATATATATATATATATATATATATATATATATATATATATATATATATATATATATATATATATATATGTATATATATATATATATATATATATATATATATATATATTATATATATGCGGCGGAGAGAGTGCGGAGAGAGCTCCCCCACTCGCGAACGAGTTGGTACGCCAATGGGAGCGAGCGTTAAACGAAACTCTGCTCGGCAAAGTGGAACACGTGAAACACGTGAAAGAGAGAGAGTGAGAGAGAGAAAGAAAGAGATAGCAAAAAGAGAAAGAGAAACTAGGAGAGAGCGAAGGAAAGGGAGAAAGAGAGAGATAGAAAGAAAGCGGTAGAAAGACAAAGAGAAAAATAGAGAGAATACATAGAATAAAGACGTAAAAAGACAAAAAGACAGAGAAGACAAAAAGAGAGAGAAAGAGATAGAAAGAAACAGACACGAGAAAGAGATAGAAAAAAAGAGAGAGCAAAGACAGAAAGAGGAAGAAAGAGAAACATGGAAAGAAGCAGATATATATGGGAATCAGAATCATTTTATTTCACGATATATATATATATATATATATATATATATATTGTTACGTACTCTGGAGTAGCATAAGGGGGGTTTTTAATGGGCACTGAGACCGCGGAAATCGTAGGAGCTACGTCGTCGTCCTCTTTCTCTACTCGCTGTCTCTGCTGTCTCTACTCGCGCTGCCCTTTTTTCACCGACAGTGACACTTGGTATCATTCCTACTTTCTCAGACCAAGCCCTCTGGGCGAGTCATTCTTGTGTCCTTCGTGTATACGGCTTCAGGCGAGCAACATGCGTCACCTCGGTCTTGCATGAACGTCGGCCACTAGTAGTCAGACGTGCGATTTCGTAGTTTACCTCGCTTATACGATGGAGGATCACGAACGGACCGGCGTAGTGTGCGAGTAGCTTTTGGCTCAAGCCACGTCTGCGTATTGGGGTCCACACCCAGACTAGATCACCGGGAACATAGGTTACATGCCGGTGTTGACTGTCGTAGCGTGTTTTGGAGGAGTCTTGCGCTGCCAATGTACGTAAGCGTGCAAGTCGACGAGCCTCTTCTGCGCGACACAAAGTCTCCGCAAGTGACAAGTCGTCATGGACGACAAAAGGAAAGATAGTGTCCAGCGTATGCCGAGGCGAGTGAGCGTAGAGCAGGTAGAAAGGGCTGTAACCTGTAGTTTCGTGTTTCGCAGAGTTGAAGGCGTACGTCACGAACGGTAATACTTCATTCCAGTTCTTGTGGTCGGAGGTGACGTACGTGGATAACATGTTGATGAACTTTCGGGTTGTGCGCTCGGTCAGACCGTTAGATTGTGGGTGATAAGCAGTTGAGTGTTGGAACTTGGAGGCACACAAGCGAAGTAATGATTCTACTACATCGGTGGTAAATTGGCGACCACGGTCACTTATCACCACGCGAGGTGGCCCGTGCCGGAGTATTACTGAATGCAACAGGAACTCAGAAACCTGGCCTGCCGTGGCTGAGGGTAGGGCAGCCGTCTCGCAGTACCGCGTCAGGTAGTCAGCGCATATAATTATTCACCGGTTGCCTTTTGAAGAGCGTGGGAATGGTCCCATCAGATCAATGCCAACCTTTTCAAAAGGGGAACTCGGGGCCATTACGGGCTGCAGATGACCGACTGGACCTGAGGTCAGCCGCTTGTGGCTCTGACATTGCGTTCAACTGGCCACATATTTTTCAATTGTCTTGCGCATTTGAGGCCAATAGAACCGCTCTTTGTTGCGACTAAGTGTTCGTGCGTAGAACAGATGTTTGAAGAGACGCAGGATTGACCAGCAGAAAGCGGGCGCCCGTCGTTGACAAGTTCCTTTTGTAAAGAGGACCACCTCGGACACAGAATTGGCCTTCAGTTATTGGCTCGTTTGTTGCTGGGAAGAGAGCTTTCAAGCTTGGGTCTTTGCGCTGCTCAGCGGCGAAAGTCACGGCATCGGGAAAGCCAGGCGACAGAGAAGCGATAAGGTGGTCGAAGTTATGGGTTTCACAATCCATCGTAGGTAGTGGCATCCTAGAGAGGCAATCCGCATCAGCATGTCGGCGGCCACTCTTGTACGAAATGGTGAAGACATATTCTTGCAAACGAAGGGCCCATCGTGCGAGGCGACCGGAGGGGTCGCGAAGGTTGACCAGCCAACACAGGGAATGGTGATCTGTGACGATGGTGAACGGGCGGCCATAGATGTATGAGCGAAACCGCTGCACTGCAAAGACTACCGCTAGGCATTCCTGTTCGGTCACTGTGTAGTTGCTTTCAGGCTTGCTTAAAGTACGACTTGCGTATGCCACGACGTGTTCCTCGTTACCAGAGCGCTGAACGAGAACGGCGCCGATACCGATGCCACTTGCGTCCGTGCGTATCTCTGTTGGCGACGAAGGATTGAAGTGCCGAAGTATCGGCTGTTTGAAGTTTGAAGTTTGAAGTTTATTTATTTCATTATTTTTGTGGTACATGTATTTACACTTTTAGGGACCCAACAAAATTGTTAATGGGTCCCTAACGGCATTATAACATCAAAAGCTCTAAATGGCAACAGCATAAAAAGGGAATATTTAGTCATCAAAAACACAAGAAAACTTATCAAGTTATGAAAACTTGATAAGTTTTCTTCAAACTTCAAACTTATGAAGTTAACAAGCACTTCAGCTGGCGAAAAGCGGCATCACACTCGGAGGTCCACTGAAATGGGCTGTTCTTTTGGAGAAGTTTCGTCAGAGGATGAGCGCCATCCGCAAACCCGGGTATGAACCGCCGGAAATGCGAGCAAAGCCCGATGAAGCTGCGAAGTTGTTTCACAGATTTGGGTTGCTCGAACGATTCAACGGCCACTGTCTTCTGTGGGTCAGGTCTAATGCCATCTTTATCGACGAGATGGCCCAGCACGAAGGTTTGTCGCTCGCCAAAGTGGCACTTTTTCGAATTCAGTAGAAGGCCAGCCTTTTCAATACAGGTGAGCACAACATCTAGGCGCGCGTTATGCTCCTGAAACGTGCGTCCAAATATTACATCATCAAGGTAACACATACAGATCTGCCATTTAAAACCACGCAGAATAGAGCCCATGAATCTCTCGAACGTCGCAGGCGCATTACATAATCCGAATGGCATTACGTTGAATTCGTACAGTCCATCAGGCGTAACGAATGCCATCTTTTCCTTGTCAGCTGCGTGCATAGGAATTTGCCAGTAACCTGACCGCAGGTCAACAGAAGAAAAGTAGGAAGCGGAATACAGGCAATCTATGGCGTCATCGATGCGCGGCAGCGGATAGACATCTTTCTTGGTAACAGAATTCACACGGCGGTAGTCAACGCAGAATCTCCACGTACCATCCTTCTTCTTAACTAGAATGACGGGAGCGGCCCAGGGACTCGCCGATTCCTGAATTATTCCCTTTTCCAGCATCTCTTGGACTTGCTCGTCGATGATTTCGCGCTCTGATGGTGCCACTCGGTAAGGCTTCTGCCGTATGGGATGAGCCGACTCGGTGTGGATCTGATGACGTATCCGGGACGCTGGAATTGAAGGCCGTTTGGCTATTTTTACAAAAATCGAACACTTTCGAGTGCTTAGAGAGAACGTCGAGCAGTGTATGACGTTCGCCTTGGCCAAACGACTTGCTGATCATTTGTAGCAATTGGGAATCCTCTGAACCTTGCGAATCTGGGCGTTCATTCTGGCCTGTAGCATCAACAAGCGCAACCAGCGTCGTATATGATTCAGGTTTAAATAATGCAAGTTTCATGCCGGCTGGCAAAACTGCAGGCTCCATGGAACTGTTCACTCTCCACACAGCTGCTCGTCCATCAACAACAGACACCACGCAATGGGGAATTAGAATGTTCTTCTTCAGACAGGCCAAAGGAATCGGTTCGAGTGTGGCGTCGAACATGACACAGCGGTTACCAGAACAAGTCACGGGAACACACACGACAGAAAACGCAGGAACGACTGTGTCCTCGGAGACGAAAAAGATGCAGTCATCACGACAGGAATTCTCTAAGGGCGCAGCTGGGAAAGTACCATGCAGGGAAAGGTGCCCACCTCTGCAGTCAACAGTTGCCCCACACTCACGCAAAAAGTCGATACCCAAGATAACGTCATGTGTAGACCGTGAAATAACCGCAAATTCTGTGCAAAATACCTTGCCACACAAGGAGACGTCCACAGTACAAAATCCCACTGGACACAACGCGTCACCACTCACACCACGGAATGTCAAACCACGGCTCAGGCAAAACATCACTTTGGGTCCGAGAAGGTTCTTAAAATTTACACTCATCACAGAGATCGTCGCGCCTGTATCTACAAGTGCCATAGTAGGTACTCTATCAACAAGTACGTGAACTCTGTTCTTCAACATACACGCTGACGGGGGTATATCTGTAGATAGCGCCTGGTATCTCGCGGCCTCACCCCCGTTGGCCGCACCGACTAGTTTTCCGGCGGCGGTGACCGCGTGCGTCGCCGTGGCGACGGCGATCGCGGAGCTCGTGGAGCTGGTGGCGGCGTTAAGCATCGATCAGAAGCCGGCGAGGGGTAGCGGAATCCGGTTGGTGGGCGTGGTGGCCGTGGCGTGTAGAGTGGACGGTCGCAAGGCTGAGAAGGCTGTCGCTGATATGGATTGCGGTGGTTGCAAAAACGTGCGATGTGACCCGGGACACCACAGTTGTAGCACACCGGATGAGGTCGAGATACAGGCTGCTGCTCAGAGTAACCACTCCTCTCACAAGGCATGGAATAGTAGTGTCGCTCTTCAGGGGCGCCGTAGCCAGGCGACGTTCGTTGACGGTAACCAGGAGAGCGGAAACGTCGTCCGTAAATGAGTGGTGTACGATGTGAGAATCCAGACTGCCGTGTGCCTCGGTATTCATCGGGATCTGCTGCGTTGAACGATGGCTGCCATGGAGCAAGAGTAGCCGGAGTTCGCACACGCTCTGGTTCTCTTGCATAGGCCTCCTGAAAGTCTTTGGGGTGATAAGAGGTTTGCTGACATCGAAGCAGCTCTTCTCTGACAATCTGCCGTATTGTGAAAGCAAGGTCGTTGGGCGACACTGTTTCGACACTAGCCACAGTTGGGACGTTAGACAAGCGGCCGAATTTGGGAGAGATCCGTCGCATCTTCAGTGATTCAAAGGTACGGCAGCGCTTCATCACGTCAGACACGGAGTTCAGGCTTTCCTTTCCAATTAAGAAATTGTACACGTCTTCGGCTATACCTTTAAGAACGTGTCCAACCTTGTCTTCTTCACACATCCGAGCATTCACTATCTTGCACAGCTTCAAGATTTCTTCTATGTATGTCGTGCATGTCTCTCCTGGAAGCTGTGCCCTCTGAGCCAATGTCTGCTCCGCGCGCTTCTTCTTTGCGTCAGAATCACCGAAGCACTTCTGCACTTCTTCGACAAAACGGTCCCAAGTCGTGAACATGTCCTCGTGGTTCTCGTACCACATGAGAGCGGTGTCAGTTAGAGAAAACACAACATGCCTGAGCTGCGCTTCCGAGTCCCAGCCGTTGCTCCTGCTCACCCGCTTACAGTTGATGATGATGATGATGTTCCTTGGATGATGTTCTTGAGCCACACGTCGACGTCTTCTTCTGAGGTTCCGCCGAAGTTTGGTGGCACTCGGTAGTAGGGCACGGAACCTGTCGGAGTTGGCGCCGAAGCAGCAGAGGTGTGCTCTTGGGACATTTCGATCGGCAAAGGCGGGAGTCCGGCAAGGCGGCGGCTGCGGCGAAGTTTAGGTAGTGAAGCTTCCGTTGTTGGGTTCGTCTTACCCAGCACCACCCAACAATCTGTTACCTACTCTGGAGTAGCGTAAGGGGGGTTTTTAATTGGCACTGAGACGATGATGATGATGATGATGATGATGATGATTTCCTTGATGCATGGCTCACACCCACTCTGTGGGATTGGCCAAGAAACGATTAATTTTAGGTAGAAGTGACCACATATGATTTCTATGACTAATGAATTATAGAGTAGTTAGAAAAGATGCATTATGCTAATTTAAAATTCCGAATTAAAACCGCCCTGATTCAATTAAGAATTTTTGTACAGCGGAAAAGACATCCCGGTGACAGTGACCTAATAAGGAGGCTCCCAAGGATAGAATATTAGAAGTAATGAAATCGAATCTAATTCGATTAAACGCTGCTTTGAGAATGTTTTTCCTTAGTAAATTGAAACGGTTACATGATAAGAAATAATGTTCAACTGTTTCGTCCTGGTTACAAAACGAGCAAAGAGGGGAGGGAGCCAGACCAGATCTATGCATATAAAAATTTAGTTTTGGAACGCGACATCGTAATTTAGTAAAAATAACTTCATCTTTTTTTGTTGAGACAGCGGAAATCGTAGGAGCTACGTCGTCGTCCCCTTTCTCTACTCGCTGTCTCTACTGTCTACTCGCGCTGCCCTTGTTTTTCACCGACAGTGACACTTCGTATCAATATATATATATATATACTATATATATATATATATATATATATATATATATATATATATATATATATATATATATATATATATTTAACAAAGACAGAAAGACATAGAAAGAGAGAGAAAGAGATGAAAGAAGTAGACACGAAAAAGAGATAGAAAAAAAGAGAGAGCAAAGACAGAAAGAGAAAGAAAGAAAGAAAGAAAGAAAAAAGTGAAGATAAACAAGCAAGGCCGCCCAGGTGCGCTCTTGCGTCAGGCTTGGCACCACTAGCGCGAAGCTGCCATAGTTCATAAAAAAAGCCCCCTACGTCACCGATAAATTAAAGATAACGCATTACCGTAAACTTTACCGAAAAAATGTAACGGACGTTACTTCTGCCGTTACTCCATAGTCAGAAATTTTATTCGTTGCATTTTCGCTGCAAGAACCCGCAATACCAATTTTATAAAGCTCATAATTATATTTCACATAAAAATTCTACCCCAAACAATAATATTTCCTGAAATATGGATTGAGCGAGAACGATTTGCACAAGTGTGCCGTACCTTTGCAATAGTATAGGGGATTAAAATTGCCTGTAGAATTACATGCGACGGCTTGTAACTCTGTGCCATATGGTGAACCCGTTTTTCTCAACATAAAATTAAACACAAAATGATCTATTTCGTCATCAACGCTCTCCGAAAAGAAATCCTCTCGGAACTGCAAGCAAAGTTTCAGCAGCTTTGACGGCGTGTTTCTACTAAGAAAATCAATTCGCAAATTTTGTAGCTGTAAGGAGATGCTTAAATGGCATCATTCAGGGAAAAGGTATTTGCGCATATAAACAATTTTTTTTTTCACTTTAATAGTATGCTTTTGTTACCTTATTTATATGCCAGTGCTTCTGACCCATTCATTTTAGGTAGCGGGAGCTAGTCAAGCTGTTTTATTGCAGCTTTTACTCCCGCCATCCTTCATGTAGTATCAAACATGAAAATAAAGATTCAATTCAATTCAATTCAATTCAACCTGCATAATTAGTGCAGAAAAATTCAGTGTGTATACGTTAAGGTGTTCAAGGTCAGCCTCGCTCGCTCAGGAATTAATAACCAGAAACGTAATCGCAGTTGCAGATAGAAAGAAGTAAAACTAATTGTCAAAAAGGAAGTTGACATACAGTGTTAGAATACTGCATGTACAACTTCCTAATGTAACTACAACTTGCTAAACGTGAGCAACATCTGCATTTCAAAGCTGTCATCGGACAGCTTGTCTCGGTTCTTAGTGAATACGTCCACACCTACGCTAAATAGGCGCTCGAAGGGCGCACTATATGGTATTGTTGTATTGACTTTCAGGAAGAGCTAGTGAACGCGCGGAGAGTTTTACTTGAGCCCATACAGCGCGATGTCACGCGGCACCAAAGGTACTGAGACAGTTGCTCATATTCAGTTGGCAATAATGTCTAGAATGCCTTTCCGAAGAAGTCAAGGCGAGTAACTATACCACGATTGATGAAGTCCGCAAGTCGAGGAAATCACGGTAGCTCGAGTTTGACGGCTTCGAGGAACGCAATTTACTTCGCTTCATCGACAATCCACGACAACTGAAACCTCGATAGCAAGGTAGCCGGAACCAGCAGATCCATGAAAAAAAATTTCAGCAATTTTCTCTCCACTGCCATTTGCCCCGCGCAACAAAGGAAATCCCCCCCCCCCCTCTCGCGCGGGATTGTTTTGTCATGGCCTGGCGGGCCGACAGCAGTCATGCTCTGGGAAAGTGGCTCCCACGAGTCGGAGGAAGTTTGTGTAAAACTCCCGGGATAATTGGAATAAATTAACTAGTAACGCGACACCTACGTTACCGAAAATGTTAACGTAAATACGTTACTCGATACAGTTCCCAAATGGTAACGACGACGTTACTAAGTTACTGAAAAAAGTGACGCGTTACCGGTAACGCCGTTGCTTGTAACGCGTTACCGCCAACACTGCAATTTATTGAGAAGCAAAAGAAGAAGATGATGGCTTTCGCCTTTGACTCGTCTTAGGCCAACCTATCAAAACGTACGCGAGCTTCTCCGAGGCCTTTATTCCTGTTTAAACAATAAGCTAAGGAAATAGCAGCACAAGACGACTCTTTGCTTAAACACGGCGCAATAAAATTGCTGGCATTGTAGCCAAATTTCGGTGCCTAAAGTTACAAGCTCCTTCAATTTGCGTATGACTGCAGGTGGCTGAGCTGAAACAGTGTGCCAGCATGGAACATCGACTCCAGTTATGACCAGGCGATCAATCAACATACGCCTCAACATATTCACACTTGTAGGAGCTTACAGAATGTGAAATTCAAGACTAAGTGTATATATAGGTATATCAGCTGTAGTTTATGCAATATGCATGCTGATACATCCTCCCCACAACTTGTATACAAAACAGCCTCAACAGCTGCAGATTCAAAGCGAACGCATATCATGCTAGGCAAATGTTGAATAACGCTTGGAGGTTGTCAAGCGCTTCCGCCAAGGTAGGCAGGAAGCCAAGTTCAGGTGTTAGGCCAGAGAAGCGGAAATGCTGCAGAGACGCTGAATTCATTTGCGATACCGTTTTCCATGGTGTGCAAAGGCTTCGCCGGCCATTCACGCCAGCGAGGATAGGGCCAACATTGTTGACCTTCCCAAAAGTAGTTGGCTCCAAATGCAGACCCTTTCTTGCGTACCCGGAACGCATTGTTGTATGCTTGCACTAGCGACGCAGCGACGGATTAAATAAGAAACTGCCGTAGTATAGAGGTTCGGCTGTGCCTACACCACCCGGCAATCTTTGTAGAGGACAAGAGTGCACAGTCGCATCCCTGTCCTGCTCTTATCACTATAGCCTACACTGCCGTCTATGTTGCTGCGTGCCGTGCATGCAGATAACACTCCCGCACATTGCGCGACAAATTTTCGCGGGCGCTCAGCTAAAAACAGTGCTACAGAGTCAGTGTGCATGTTACGACATTGCTCCTCGCAGAAACCAGGCAATGAAGCCCCAGAGATAAAAGACCCTGCGATGGCGCCGCCCAGCACTTTGCCAAATGCATCGGAAATTGGGCCCGATGGTTGCCGCAGCTGGTTCATCGCCACGCTTTGCTTCCTGGTGAACCTGCTGTTTTCGTCATTTTTCCGCTGCGGTGGACTTTTCTTCACTTCAATGATGAGCACGTACCAAGCTACAAGGGCGCAGGCCGCAATGCCATTGGGTGCCTACTGCGGCTTCGTCAATCTTTCGGGTAAGAGCTCTGTCGCAGTGTAGCGCCCTGTCAACGGCTCACGCCGAGATGGGAAGTCCGGCGCAGAGACAATTATCAGTCTTTGCGATATGTCTGCGGTTTTAATTTAATGGAAAACAGTAGTCTCAGTTGCTACAGCCTCGAACGGACGTATTTTATAATAATACAATGTCATGTTATGACTAATGTTATTAACATTCGAGGCCCGCAAAGAAAATTGACATTCACTCAACAGCTGGAAGTTCATGAAATCGCATCTTCAGTCTATCGGCCACTGTTCAGGTAAGCAAAAACTTTGTAGAGGCATCGCAACCAGTTAACGTTGACCTTGTTCATGATCGCCCTCACGCAATCAAGGCGCATAAGTTCTAGCAGTCGGAGATTAGTTTAATGAACTACACTTTCCTTACCACACTCTGCGTGCTTGAACGAACATAAACTGAGGCAAAGAATCGCGTTATGGCGTAGTCGCCATTCTGGTATTCTGCAGCGGAATGTGCCACAGCGAGAGCTTACTCTAGCTATTTTTAGGCGTCTGGAAAATGCCAGTTGAGAGCATTCCGTTTATTTTATCAACGATGTTGGGAGCTATAAGACCAGCTGCGCAATTTAACGGAGTTGCTTTTATTGCGTGGGAAGCAGCGGCTACGTTATCCTTAATCTGATTTATTAACTGTATTACTTCCTTTGATGTCACTGAGGATAGAAACACAGAGTTTGTAAGGCTGCATTTTTAATGTAATACTAGGAACTATATTGCTGTCCTTTTTTGCATTCTGCACTGGTCACAAAATACCCATTCGTATTATTCGCTGCTTCACTATCACACAAGATGCCTGCATTAGTATGAGTGCTTGGCGTGGGGCTTGTTCTTTATCCGACATTAGATTCTTTGCCTCGTCCCATACCTTCCTAAAGTCAACTTTTATTTTCATAAATGATTTTCGTAATGTCTTTCCTTCCACGTAGACGCGGCCAGCGGTTACAACAGGACCCCGTGGGGGTCCTGTCAGTAACTCCTCAGTGCCCAATAAAGTTCGTTTTCTGTCTGTCCGTCGTGTGCTTTAAGTAGGGGGTCAACATATTTCGGTATTTTTTTGAACTCTGACAACGCTTTCAAGTTCCTTGACTGAACGACAGCGTGGTGCATTTTATTTGTCGTCTTAGGAATTTGGAGATTGCGTTAAAGTATTACGGACGCATCTGCACGCAGCGACGGCCTCGGCGCTTCTGCAGCTTTCTTTTGTCCTTCGACAGACATCAGACAAGTACCTTACCCATCATGATCAGCGACTGCGGAACTAGCAGCGATTGATGTCGCCCTTAAGTACGTGCAAAAAGGATTGCCTACATCGAAAGTCGTCATCCTTACAGACTCTCGTAGTGCCCTTAGCAGACTCACTGGAAAGTGGCCGACAGCATTATTCTATGCAGTATCATAGAATCAGCCGACAAACTTCTCTCGCGCAGGATGTCCCTAGCTGCCCAGTGGATACCTTCGCACGTGGGCATTGCTGAAAATGAAGAGGCTGACCGCCTCGCTTCAATCTTGTAATCATGATGACTGTGACTGCCCGGAAATTTCGTCTATGATGGACAACGCTTGTCTGGTTATACGCCGCCACCTCCTAAATCAGCACCCAGACCAGCGTGGCGCGAACGGATCGTTCCCTCCCCGTCTTCGTGGTGGTGGCTTGCCTCGTCGTTACAGAGCACTGTTATATAAACTAAGAGTCGGCTCAGTATTGGTGCGCGAACGCTTATATCGTCAATGACGTGTGAGCAGTCCGTTGTGTGCAGCTTGTGGCTGCTGTGAAACACTTGAGCATCTTATAATACACTGTCCCGCGTTCGCTACGCAGCGGGCTTTGCTGATTAAGGAGCTGGCAGAAGCTCTCTGGGTGGGGGAAGGCCCTCGCATTCCCAGAGGATGTGACTTTAACTCCGAAACGACATGGGAGACCTTAATACGGTCCCCCGACGAAAAACTGCAGAAAGCAGTCATTGCATGGGCAGAAGAGGTCGCCGCAGACAAGCGGCTAGCTCCAAACCCATGAAATTTCTTTTAATAAAGTTGTATCCTCCTCCTTTGCTGATTAAGGAATATGAATTCCTCGGATTTAAATGCGCGACCACTGACGATTACCTCTTTCCAAGGGTTGTGTATCTCGACGCGACCAGGGCCATCGAGCTCTGCTTGACCTTTATGGACCAAACTGGTCTGGCCACCCGTTTATAAGCGTTTCGTTTGTGTGTGTGTGTGTGTGTGTGTGTGTGTGTGTGTGTGTGTGTGTGTGTGTGTGTGTGTGTGTGTGTGTGTGTGTGTGTGTGTGTGTGTGTGTGTGTGTGTGTGTGTGTGTGTGTGTGTGTGTGTGTGTGTGTGTGTGTGTGTGTGTGTGTGTTTACCTATTTTTGTCCAAGTCTTCGTCAATTTTTTTCTTTACTTTCCGTCTCCTTTCCTCTTTTTTCTCCTCCTAACTTCCTTTCCTCTGCCTCCTCGCGAAAGAGCAGGCAGGCGTTGTGCCCCTCTTGGTGGCAGTTGCCAGCTTGCTCTCTCCCTCTTTTCTCTGTGTTTTTGTGTATCTATATATGCAAATCAAATAAATAAATACTAGTCTTCAGTAGCCTTCCATCAATCCACGGCTGCCTTGCGCTTTGGGTTTTCGATTTCGCAAGGTCATTGGAAATGCCTAATTATATCACCTTATAAATTTCTCAAAATTACCCCGTACGCTGCATTGACGTTTATTTGCTCAAACGCGCATGCCCAATCGATTCAATCAATACGTGAACGAAACACTTCCAAGCCTGCAGCACTGATGCTGCGAGATAAGCCTGTCACTGTGGTTTTGCGTTTGCCCTGCGTATTTGGCAGCAAACAAAAAATTGAAACATGTGCTCAGTTCACTACAGCAAGGTTTAGTGAACTGGGAACCTTAGCGGGCCATTGGTTTCGGTGAGTCAAAGGTATTTCATAACTGTGAGCCCGCTTGGGCACAAGACATCTGCAGCTACGGGAAACCAGAATATGTTCGCGACTAGAATACTTTGGCGATTAGAGGAGTGTGCAATATGAATAAAAAAGAAACAAAAAAAAAGAAAACCCGCTGGTCAATCATAGGAAATATCCTTATTTAAACGTCTCATTATTGAAATAAAGAGCTAATCAACGTTCTGATGTCCACGTTGTGATGCCCAATTTTGATAGATCCAAATTGGACATCTACGTCGTCATGTTCAATTTTTCCTTTTCCCAATTTGTGCAGGTCTCGCGGCCGGAGCCCTGATACATTCATTCGGTAGAGGATCAGCGTCGGGCTCGGCAGCCTTCTCATGTCAGCAGGCTGTCTTGCGTCAGCGTTTGCTACTGGAATACCATTCCTCGTTGTATCCGTGGGCGTGGTCACAGGTACGATTCATTTCGCCGTTCGAAATGAACAAAAGTCAGGCGGGCTTTGTTTTACTCTCAAAGAAATGGTGTTACTGCACATTCAAAACGCGAATTGATAACCGGATGCAAAATCTTGGTGAGAGGGGGTGATTAAGCCTTTTTGATGATCTATAAATTTCTCTTCCGTAGTGTGGGAAGCACTAAGGAGTGGAGGAACACGCGAACTCTAAGAAAAAAGTATTTTCTTCGCATTTTATCCGTCCTGACTTGCCACGTATATGCCTCTCTTCAAGGATACACATGCACTTTCTTTGGCAACCGTCATACTCGCGTCGGAGAGTCGCGAGACCCAAATGGGAGTTCACGTGGCTCTTTAAGCAGAATGATATACGTGTAAAGTCAGGAATCACCAAGAGGAGCAACGCATACTCGTTTTTTTTTGTCTTTTTGTTAGAGTGCTGCATATTTATTATAGAATATATTACGCTTAGGATGACCTTTGCGCAAGGTCATACCTGATTAGGAAAAGTTTACAGCTTTTTTACCTTAAGAGAGGACACGGGAAAGATTGCTCTCACGAGACATTATTCAATTACTTCGCACGTTGGCAGTTCATAGCACTGTAACTTCCTATTGCTTCTCTTCGGCCGTCGCCTATACACCCAACTGATCCTACATGCTGAGATTTGGTCGCGGAGGTGTTAGGTATTGTATGATTGACATTTATTTCACTTTAATTTGCTTTAGCACTCGATTTGCCTTAATTAACTTTATCTGTTGGTTCGCCGTTAATTCATAGTTGATGCTACTCAGAATTAATTGATATGTGATTAACCTCTAATACACCTTAGTTCCAACTGAATGTTCTTGATTCACCTTAATCCACATTTGGTTCATCTTGTGAGCTAATTGTAATGTCGAATCACTTAGCATATACTTAGTACATTATGCCCCCCCCCCCCGAGTTATCCCTCGCTATCTTTGAAGATTTCGGTGACTCGCCTTTTCGGTGCTGTAATACTTGTGGAATCGGTGCACTGGCAATTGACTCTGGAACATGTAATCGGCACAAATAAGACACAAATGCATATTGGAAACCTTGGAGTAGTTAGGGTACTCACGCAGATATATAATTTCATGTTCGCTTGCAGGCTCCGGACATGGAATCCTGCTGTCTTGCGTTATTGTCGCTGTGAACGAGTACTTCGAGAGGAGACGCGGCACGGCCCTCGGTATCAACATGGCTGGTGCACCTGCAGCTTCCTTCATATTCCCGAAAATTTTCGATTACTGTCTCGCTGAGTACGGCCTACACGGAACGTTCGCCCTAGTGGGAGCACTGTTTGTTAAATATTGGACCAATCAGCCTATTTTTCCGTAAGCCGCCGTGGATGCGGGAAGAGTGCTCCAAAACATCTAAAGTCTCCAGGAAAGGAAGCAGTGATGCAGGACGATCAACAGGGAAAAGAAGCAGGTGACCATTCTGGTTGCATAGCAACGACTTTGCAACCTCTACTCGGCAGAAGCGACGAGAGGGACGACTCTGTGCGTGATAACGACATTTTGTTACTTCAACAAAGAGGTCGACATAATCAGGCTGTCAAGGTATCCACTATCCGCGACTCTTAATAATGAAAAACCTTCTTTAAGGGAATCACTCAGGAGACCAGACATGTTGAAGGCCTTAGACACACGCGTTACGTATGCCGAAAAAGAGAAAACGACTGTCTTGGAAGAGGTATAAGGAAAGCAAAATGCTGTAGCATACGTCAGTAGGGGCCGCGAATCGCGTTGTTCCTGTGGTGACCTGCCCGTGTAACAAAGAGCGCTTTGAAGAAATTTTCCAAGATAATCTGAGCTCACCGAAGCTTCATAGAGCACAAGGAAAAATTTCTATGGAAAATGTATCTCTGAGGGTTATGCAGCGCACCATAGACAGCATCAAAACGACATCAATAAAGAATACGATGCTGAATTTTACGGGGACTATTGAACCCCCGGAGAAAGGTACGGAAGGCATGGAAGATGAGACAATTCCTTTGAAGAGTGATCATTGCTGTTGTACAGTCAAATCATTCGAGGAAGCACGTGATTTGCGACATTCAGTGAAGGAACGTCGAACACGCTCACTCCTGCGTAGCGCTAAGGATGTTCTGTCTACGCGGCGGTTTTATGCGCATATGTTCAGCTACTTCTCTTTCTGTTTCTTCTTGGATACGTTTCTGGCTGTGGCCGTTGACTGTGCAGTGGACAACGGGATTAGCAGAGTAGATGCTGCGCACGTTCTCACATTCTTCTCCGTGACCGATATGGCGGGACGACTGCTGGTACCACTAATCACCGATTACAAGATTGCATCTCCCCTTGGCGTCATGACGCTATCTTACTTCCTCATGGCCATTATCGGCACGACGATTGCCACATGCCCAAAGTGATGTTGTATTCTGGATTCTCGTTGTAAGCCTGGGACTTCCGGTTGGCTACGTAATGGTTGCCATGTCACAAACTATTGCATGGGACGTTGGTGTACGGAAACCTCCCCATCGCTTACGGTTTCGTAGCATCAGTGACAGCTGTGGGAGCGTTCATGAGGCCGCTGGTTATAGGTGAGTTCTTTAAATCATTTCTATGCCAAGAACTGATCCCTCACTCTCACTAACTGACAGTTTCTTTGAGTGTAAAATTTCTCAAGGAGCCACATGGCAGCGTACGATTGGATGCCTGGCGGCTATGTAATAATTCTGGCGAATTTTGCTTTATAAGGAAAATTGGTCAAAATTGTCGTTGCGCAGAGCTGCCTCTGAAGTTCTTTCTCATTCTCAGAGCACAAGTGCTCATGCATTTCACACACTGCGGCAACCCAAATCAGGGTATTGAATTCTGGATCTGCTAATCAGCGGGCGTCTGCACAAGCCACTAAGCACAGCAGGACAACCAGCAGCTTTTCGATAACTGAAGTGATCGAAAAACCTGTGGAGCAGAAGCTAAGCATTAGAGAATATGGATCAAAGGTATGACTTCCAGATTTCGTTTGAGATATGTACTGCTCTGTACGAGAGGAGCAATCCTGCGGGAGACGTATAAAAAACATATAAGAACAACGCATCGAATCTGCCCCATTAACAGAAGAAACCTTGACTTGAACAAGTTCACTTGCACACCTATTTTGTCTGGCATATCAGGCTGTGAATTGCGTGACACAATTGTCTGCATAAGATGGCTGCAGTGTTCATTCAAAAGCAGATTCAGTTCGGCTGGGAAAACTTAATCAGACACAGATGATTAGAAGACTATTTGTGCCCAATCTAGAACTTCTTTCCGTCGCGTTTTCAATGTGCGAAAGTAAATTTTATCATGAATTGCTGTCTGCTCGCCCATACTAATACACTTAAAAGAGGCTACGCATTAAATTCTGGGAAATCGTGGAAAAAATATTCTATTCAGTATTAAAGTTCACAAAAAATACCCACGCATCTAGGAGTCCGGATGCGTGGAAAGTGAGCAGCTATATGCAGCCCTAATGATATTCAAACGTATTTCAGTTTAGAGTGCAGATCCGATAAAATTTAATTGCGCAGGTACGGTGTAGCCCGACACGGAAGTGACTAATGGGGAGTCATGTCAACCCACCAACGACCGTTCTGTTTACAAAGTTGATGAGTGACTTGCTGAATGACTACCACGGATAGAAATATCGGGGCACGTACCGATTATCATTCAAGTAACACATTACATAATTCGTCCTTATCAGCCTATTTATACGTTAATTGCAGGACGAAGAGATAACCACTAAACTTCTGAAGCTTGGGCTCTATACGCCACACACGAACTCATAGAGGCCCACAGAGCAGCACAATGCACTCGCCTAGGTCAGTCTGTCAAGCGACGTTACACACTTGACACCCTCAAATGCAAATATCAGCAGCCGACCCCACACTTCTGCCAGCCCCCCATACACACACAGCTCATAGCGAAACCGCTCCCAGGAACACCCACGCCACGTATCATTCGTCCCGCCACAAAGCCCGGGCAAAAGCTCTCCACAAATACTACGGTTCCGAACGCGGAGGCTGTATGGATGGATGCAACTTTCACGGGCGAAGGCGTGGTAGTTGCAATCGCACACTCCAACCCAACCCTACTCTCCACCTTTCTCATGCATCCATCCTGGAATCCTCGGGCGAAGCGGCGATCCCTCACACACACTGATGTCCGGTACGCCCTTACCGGCTCGAAAATCTTACTCCTAAATTTCGCGCGAGGACAAGCTCACGAGACCGCTTTCCGCATTTTCAGCTCACCCACCGAAAATCCGGTCCGCCATGTTGAGCTGATATGAGTGCCAGCGCGCTCTGGGAATCCACCTTTCACCACGCCCGAGGTATGATCAACCGGGTGGTGATGGAATCAGAGTCGAGCTTCTCCAGGGAGCGCACGCCCTCGTTCCACGAGATGACCCCGGCATATCGCGTCGAGCGCCAGCTATACCCCACCACCCCACCTATCCCTTGACAATTTTCACAAGGTGTTATGGCGCCGCCTTCAGACCCTTCGCTATCCCTGTTTTCTTTCCCGCATCCACACGGGAGCGCACACCCCGTCCTGTGTTCAACGCATTTACTCCAATGCTACCCTCACCCACATTCTCTTATGTGGGTCTGTGTGAATGCCTGGCAGACCCTCCCCCGGGGGACCTGGAGCTTCTGACCATTAGGGAGAAATGCGAGACCCTGCTGCGGTCGACGGACCGGGCCAGGCGGAGGATCCCAACTTACCGGACAGCCTACGTGATGAACTCATGAACATATAGCTCAGTGGGGTCGTGAGGGCCCCTGGGACGTACGTACCCGAACACTTTGTCTAAGTGATGCTTCGTGTATCACACACTCTCTCTCGCTCCTTATCACCTCTAGTTTACTCTGTCGCATGCGAGCTGATTTCTTTCAATCCCTGCTCACTTCGAAATTTCGTTAGTTCACGTATCTCGCTGCCGTCTTTGGCTGTGTTTCTCATCCCTGGTATCCATTCCGTTGCTCTAATGAACCACCGGTTTCCTGTAATGCACATTCGGGTCGGTCCAGGTCCATTTATTTCGTTTAGAACCGTTACAGCGCACAGACACGGCGACAAAGGCAGAAGGCACAGCACTGAATCTTGTGTTGTGTGAGCGCTATGACTTTGTGTCTTCTTCCTTTGTCCCCGTCTGGGTGCGCTGTAACGTCTCCAAGATGCATTACCAACTAGCCCACAAAGCCATTCTCTTGTTCTTTCGTTTAATGTCAGCTGGAATATCGGCCAGCCCTGCTTGTTCACTGGCCATTCTGCCGTGTTCCGAACTTTTATTGTTACGCCTACCATTTCTCGCTTAATCGCACACAGTGTTTTAAACGTTTACGTTTAAAACGCCGTTTAAGTTAACGTTTTAAAGAGCTTTTTTATGTTGTTGTCTTCCAAGCATCAGCCCGGAATGTTAGAAGTGGAAATATGCAGTGATGTACACCTTTAGTTTAATAGGGGCAGTGTTAAATTGCGCTTCATGATTTTTGGAATGCCTGCCGTATGCGCTTCAGTGCATTCTTCTGTGAATTTGCTTTTTGATAAGTACGCTCTATTGTTAGTAATTTCCTAAGTACACATGCAATTGTACAGACTGTAAAGGTCATTTGCAAATCATGAACTCTCAATCTTTTAAATGAGGAAATACGCACTATTTGTGTTAGAATCATTTTTGTGCATTGCTCACTAGAATTACAGTGCCCCTATGTCAAAGCTCGCGAAGTTCTTTAGGTATTCGAGACATTTGTGTTCGGTTTCGAGTGTAGTCGCTAGGAGCTCTAATCTTGCAGGCTTCCTGCGATCTAATGGCCTGTCAGAACGACTCTGAGGGAAATGCTCTCGTGTGTGTGCGTGCGTGTGTGTGTGTGTGTGTGTGTGTGTGTGTGTGTGTGTGTGTGTGTGTGTGTGTGTGTGTGTGTGTGTGTGTGTGTGTGTGTGTGTGTGTGTGTGTGTGTGTGTGTGTGTGTGTGTGTGTGTGTGTGTGTGTGTGTGTGTGTGTGTGTGTGTGTGTGTGTGTGGTAGCTTTTCCCCCTTATTATTTATTTTTATATCTCTCTCTCTTCAGCCCCCTGCTTTCGAACCTCATTGCAGGGTAGCATACTACCTTCTGGTTAACCTCCCTGCCTTCCTGTTCTCTCTGTCTCTACGTCTATTTTGTTGTTTCTTTGTTTGCTTGAAGGTGCAGTATGTTCACTATTCCCCATCAACCAAAAACATATGGTGTGGCTGCAGTCGTATGATGACACACACACACGCACCCACGCACAGACACACACTATTAAGTATAAAACAGTATCCTTGTACTGCTCTTATGTAAGACCTCCGCCCTCCACAATTGCAAGGTTTAGCCAACCTGCAAGCACCTACATGGCTAACCTCCCTGGTTTTCCCTCTTTGTGAATCTCTCTTTTAGCCCAAAAATAGCTTTCAGCACAAAAAACAGTGCAGTCCTGTGAAGGGCCCATGCATCTGGGGCACCGTGTAAGAAGAGCAAACGAATAAACAAAACAACGTGTCACGTAAGGTTTAGCCACAGAATAATGAATAACGTGCAGTACAACAAATGAGCATCGGAGTAAGTATATTTAGGCATAGTACAGAATCTAACAAATTATGATATTATTTGAGCAATTAAGCCAGTCACTAATGAAGAAGTAGTATCTGATGAAGCACCAAAACTCCGTGTGATAGAATATGAGTAGAGGCCACGAAACTCACTGAAATGTCACAAAGGATAAAAACCAGCGGAAAACACAGGACACAACGAAAAGAAGTCGACGGGACAGGCTGGCTGTCCCGTCGACTTCTTTTCCCTGTGTCCTGTGTTTTCCGCTGGTTTTTATCCTTGTGAATGAGTACCGACCAGCCCAGTCCAACGCCTTGGTATCACTGAAATGTGTTTTCACTTATATTCCGTGCAGGATATTTTCGGGACGCAAACGGATCATACGGCGGACTTTTCCACTTCATGGGAGGAATGGTTTGCACATCTGTCCTGCTCACTGGTTGGCTCTGGGCTTCAAGTAGACGAAAAAATAAACTGCAGCGCGAGACTTTGTCGGTCGCCAGAGCGGCGGGTCTAAATGCTTGACATCTCATGCGTCAACGTGCTTCAGTGTTTGTGAAGATATCTGCGATTTGCGTGAAATGAAGCCAACTTAATTTAGCTTATGTCGATTGGCAGCGTTGAACGTAGCTTTGCCGACAGTTCCGAACTTATCGGGGCAATCCTAACTGAGGACAATTGATAAACGTCCCGAGTCGGGACCTTTAACAGCGGAGTTTAACGCTTTCGTTTCGCCGCGTAGCGTTTCAGAAAACTATTATCATGAGAGGCCATGGAATCTCGCGTCGCCTAACAACGCGTTGGAGGCAGGAGAGTAAGGAGGAGGGAAAGGAGAAGGGGAGAGGGTAAAGCACAGCAAAGCCGAGTGTACTACAGTGTAGCAAGGGGGTGGGAAAGGGAGCTGAGCGTGAGGAGGGAAGGGAGGAGGGGAAGGGCTTCGCTGTTTCCTCAGTCTTCGCACCAATAGTGCGTAGCTGCCCAATTTTTATTTATTCATTCTTTTATTTATAAATGTACTTTCAAGCCCTGAATGCCCTACAGAAAGGAGTGTGGAAGACAGCAGATGCACGCGCAGTTAAAACAGAAAACGAGAGACAACACATGGTGCTATCGTTTTTTAGTCAGTCCTTGCCATACCTGGCAGCGCATTACAAGATGAAGACGTGCCAACGAGCCCCTGTTGCAACCTTAAAGAAGAAAAGTTGCAAGGCATCTTGCAAAGGGATTTCGAAACATTGTTCATCTGTCATGGCGGCGATGGGGACAGGTGAAGGTGCTTCCTGGCGGCGCTTGTCCTGGCAAACAAGAGTCATTGCAGAATCTTTTTGCGACAAGATGGTAGGTCGACCTTATAGTGATGATCCGACCTTGGTGATATGTAACGAGGTGGATGAAAGCGGGGATCCTTCAAGTACCCGTTTTTTTTTGAAAAATATTAAGGCGAGATGATTTTCCGTGCAATGAAAAGTCAGGCAAGTTACGGCGGTCTTGAAGTAGGGTACGCTGGAATGATGTGAATAATTTGATACGATGAAACGTTCTGCCGGACAGTTGAATAATAAACACAAGTAGGAAGATCAATAATGTAGAGAAAGAAGAGCTGCAGGCCTAAAACGGCCTCTTGGGGGACACAAGAAGTTAAAACGGAATCAGATGAACAAAAATTGTAAGCTGTTACATGCTGGCTATGGTTAGAGAGAAATTCCTTAATCCATGCAAGTGAATTAGGGTCTATGTTGAGCTCATTAAGCTTGAACATAAGTAAACCACGTGAGACGGAGTGAAATGCATTAGCAAAATCCAAATATATGTCGCCAGTATCGAAGTCAAGATCTGCGTTAATGAATAAGTCGCTAGTAAAACACAGCTACTGCGTTTCGCACGAAACTGCTTTACGGAATTCAAGCGATAATACTGAAGAAGGAATTCGACTTAAATTCAATGAGGTGTGAGTATATTATATGCTCTATGACTGTTACTTGGATGCATGTTAATGGTAATGGAGGATAGTAGTTATTAGGGGAAGGTACATTACTAAATTTATGCAGAGGGACCACCTTCCCGCCTTCCCGTCAGATGGCAGTCTAGACATCTGTAATGCCTGTTCAAAAAGGTTTGACAAAAAATGGCCGCCATCTCACCCTGCGAACGTGTATGTCCAGCGAAGCTGTATCAAACACCACACATGCTGATGGGGGGTTCTGTTTTATTATTACCTTAGAGAAACCGTAGTGATAATCGCTTTATCGTCGCTGTGGTAGACCGTGATTGGTTTCACGACCATTATTAGCAAGGCGAACCTGTTCCTTTCGTCGAGCATTGTGCTCACGCTGTTCTTCTGGTGTCTAATTTTCGTGATCTACCACTGGCAGTCTTATAATAAACTGAATGAGTCGCTAGATGGGTCTCCCTTTATTATATCAACGTGGGAAGCACACGGGGGCCAAAGAGGAGCCGTTTGACGACATTCGAAGCCCTCGTGTGAAGTGCAAAGCAGCTGCGACCTAAACTTTACCGGGAACGCATGGGAGGGTGTTCCCATTGTTATCATCCATGGTTTCGGTGTTTGTTTTGTGGTTTTATTTATTGAAACGAATACTGAGCTGTACGCTGTATGCCTGATTGCAAAGAAAGATGTGCCGCTTGCCTTCAATTGATAAAGGGCCCCTAAACCACCCAGAGGTACAAATTTAGCTGTGGCGTTGCAGTTGTGCACGAGTCTACAGCAATGAAAAGCAATGAGAGAGCAGTGCAAAGGAACGCCAGAAAGGCAGAAAAAGAGTGTTCCACACTCGCCGCCATGGCTGCGATTGGCGCTGACTAACGCTCCAAGGTTTAAATGCACATATATACCCCATAAAGTGGACGGGAGGATGACCGCCGCCGTAGCTCAGTGGTAGAGCATCGGACGCGTTATTCGAAGGTCGCAGGTTCGGTCTCTGCCGGCGGCAAGTTATCTTTTCGTCCACTTTACTTTCTTCACATTTATATTCTAAATACTACAGATAACACCCCCTATAAATTCCTTGGCGTTATTGTCCGTTAGTTCACGTCAGATATTTGTAATTTAAGGCGTCGAGTCAATACATCATCAACACGGCCTTTCGACTCAGACCACGTCTCTATATGACTGTCCGGCATCCCAAAGAACAATACGTTATCTTACCTAGACCTGCCTTCAAGATCGTCAAATCGGGTAATGAGTGCATGGCCTTGCATCCTGACTATACGTCGGCAACCTCACTCATGAGTCGACTCACTCAGGCTGAGATGGGGCCTTGAGTCTGAGTCCGAGTGAGTCCGGTTGATAAAAAAGTTTTTCAGTGTGTCCGGTTGAGGAAAAATTTGGCGAAACTGAGTCTGAGTGAGCCCGGTTGGCGAAGATTTCAGTGAGTCCTAGTGAACCCTAAGTGCAAAATATATTTGTTGAGTGAGTCTGAGTGAGCTCCTTGTTTTTGTTTTTTTGGCGACCTATGGTCGTGACAGTTTCAGTGATTAGACGTGATACGCCACTGACGACTGCAGAACCATTAAATGATTCAACGACACTTTCAAGCACCGATAACCTTACTGTTAAGCCAGCGACAGTTTGTGCTAGTGCCTGTTGTTTTGTCTTTAGGCCGACAAGGAGTTCGATTACTTCGTCATGACGGTGGCAAACTTTTTCAGAAAGTTTAGCGATTGGATCTAGTGTTTAGTTGAACGTCACCGCAGCATAGTAAACGCTTTGCGACAAGGACGCATTCGCATACGCAGTCGAATAATACACTCGCGCACGGCAGGAGCAGCAGGCACAAAAAGCAAGATCGTATTTTCGAGCGATCCCATCGTTGCCGCTACACCGGGCCAACTGATGCATGTACAATATGGTATATACCATGCCAATGAAACGTATATTCTGGAACATACAATACGTGACCTGTCAGCTATGTTCGTCAGACACTCATGTCATGCCATACAAATTTTGGTGTTCTACTCTTGAAAGCGAAGTTCAAGCATCCATGAAGTTTTTGTAGCTTGTTGGCTTTTCAGTATATGCCTAGCCAGAAAAGGCACAGCCAGAAATTTCGAGGCCAAGGGGGTTCAACGCGGCCTCCGCTTCCGCCCTCCCAAACTTTTTGGAGATTGTATGTTCCATAGTGGTGTGTTATAATTTCTTTGCTGTGAATAGATTATGGTTTATAGCAGTTAGGCTGCTCCATTTCTCAATGTTTGCCAGGAAGAACAACAAGAGGGAGAATTCTTACTTCAAACTAATGATTCAACTGAAGTCATGATACAGCAAGCTGAAAGAAATGTAGACAATAATATAGCAATAATTATTTCAATGAAAAGAGTTGACTTCACGCCGCAGCCTTCACAAACAGAATTCTGTCCAATTAGCAGGCCCGTAGCCAGGGGGGGCGGCCCCCCCCCCCCCCGAAAAGTTTATGATACATGACGGTTTACCGAAAATAAATAATGAAAATAGGCGTTTTTCTCAAATAGTCAAGCCTTTCAGTAAGTGCCCCCCCACCTCCCCGAAAAATATTCCTGGCTACGGGCCTGCTAATTAGTATTCACAGTACACGGGATAGGACGTAATTCCATAGATAACTACATATTTCTGCTCGTCGCAAACGTTTGTCTAAATCAGTGTCCACTAAAACATCTTTTGAGGTATTTACCTTTGTTGCAGATTGTATTTATACATACATACATACATACATACATACATACATACATACATACATACATACATACATACATACATACATACATACATACATACATACATACATACATACATACATACATACATACATACATACATACATACAACGCGACGCACATACATACGCAAAACTGGGTTTGCTCTCTCACCGAAACATTCTGGGTGGCGCACCTCTGTTAAGCATTGTTTGGTGCTCCGCTTTACGTAAGCTGGGTCACCACAGCGCTTGTGTCACCGTGTGCTTGGTGCGAGCGTGTGTGTGGCAGCAAGAGCCGCAAGATGATAACGATACTGCCGACGATCATGCTGGTGCAACGGCATGAATTCTATTCCTGCCGTTCGCCTCAAGTTTACAACATACCAATTGTTCGTGTGCGTACGGGTACTGATGGGAGCAAGCGAAACAAAGTTGAATTGTGATGCAATTCGCGATTGGATGCTGCTATAATGGTAGGTATCTTTCTTTGTCACGTGATATATGTGGGAAGGACGATGGGATACGTATTTTTGCGAAGAAACGATAGAGTGTATTCGATTCACGCCCAGCAGTACAATGCGCCGTCTTTTCTGCGTAGCGCTGACTGCTGCGAGGAGGAAAGTGGACAATGTGGGCTGACACCGAAGACTTCGCAATGTCTCCTAGCATTAGCAGCCGCAATGGAAGGATGTCGTGAAGCCGCACGTGTCTCACATATCGGGTTGTCATGCGACAAATGCCTGTGTTAGAAGAGCATTGGGCTGCTGCGCTGGAAAAGAGCGACTATCGGTCGCGCATTTGTGGTCACTACAGAAGCCCGGGAAGAAGACAGACAACAATCTCCCTTCCGTGAAGAGCCTGGGATATAGCCAAGAATGCTTAGCTCTGCAGGCTCTGGAATCCGTGTCTTGCTATCTCTATAAAAAATTGCCACCGTGTTTCACGGTTAAGATAGCATAATGTTGAAGACAATGCCGCGTTGTACGTAGTAACCGGTCTTGCTTTTTCGCTTTTTAGTGCTGCAAAATCGACCTAAATCTCGAGCTTGGTATAAAAATTTGCTCAAGGAGGATCTTGCCATGAACTAGCAGGTGATGAGTCGAAATCCTAAAATTCATGGTACAAAGAATACAAACACAAAGGAGGTAAACGGCACACGTCCTCCTATTTGTTTTGCTTGGCCTTGTAGAATTCCTGTCCCGAATATTTTACAGCGAAAGCTGTTATGAGATCATTTCACTGGCCGTTTTTGGCGCCGTAGTTGTCCGCCGCCGCTGCCGGTGTCCGTAACCACTATCGCTCGAAATGAGAAAAAAAAAATGAAATGAGAAAAATTTCCGAGATGGAACGAGGTTCGTACCTGGGTCCTCTGCGTGGGAGCCCAGTATTCCACCTCTGCGCCATGCCGGTGCTTGAAACTGCTTTGCAAAAAGACCCTATGCAGGCTTCATTTCGGAAAGGAACCACATTGACATATGTAATATAACGTGGTAGAAGAGTAAAACAACAACCAAGCGTCACACAACGCGAATTCTGTAACCAGGCGTCACACAATGCGAATTGCATGAGTGGGTTGTTTCAATGCTTCCAACCCATTACAAAGGGCTCTGCGATAATTCTTCATTGTCATCAGCCACAGCATCAACAAAGTGAACATAATGCCTTAGTTGTTTAGCGGGTACCACGGTTCTGCGCAGAATGACGAAAAATTGCACAGTGGCTGCTTCCCTAATTCACAAAAATTATGATGATTTATAGCGTAGTGGGTTCCTCGCAAGTGCACTTGAATTGGTTGCCAAGGAAGCCCATCAGACCCCCGTGATTCATTTCCTCAGGGTCTGAATAACGTCCCCCCCTTCTCTCTCTCTCTTCCTCACGTTAACGTATGTTATAAAGCGTGGTGGGAGAGCTAAATAACGACCGGGCGTCGCACAATGCGAATTACGTCACTAGTGGGTCTTTTAGTTTCCAACCCATTATAAAAGGCTCTGCCATAGTTCTTCGTCGTGATCAGCCGTCGCATCACCAAAGTGCACATAATGCCTTACAGTTGGTGCATCGCTTCCCCGCAGAATGACGAATAATGTCGTGGTGGGTGCTACCCAACTTCACAAAAATTGATTTGTGGCGTAGCGTGTACGTTGCTAGTGTACTTGTATTAGTAACGACAAGATAGCTTATAACAGACTCTAAAAATGCCGCTCATCCAGCTTTCGCTGTGACTGTGCTGCGCTTTCCGCTCAGGCCTGGCGTTTTTTTTTTATACAAAAAGCTTGCTTCGTTGGAGAATTATAACATTACATCGAAGGGAACAGAACACGGGTAAGATGCCGTGTAAAACGCTTCAAAGTCGCCGCTTCACAGCCAGTTTGGAGGATTTCCATAGCACGGTCGAGGAGGAGAAGGAGGAGACCATAGCATGAAGAATGAATACGCTGACATTAACGACCCTGTCACCTTCAGACAAGAGAAGCAGTGCAATCTATGGATTATTAGCCAAAAATACTCAATTGTTTTTCCTCTCTTTGTTGTTAACTTCATTATGTACTAATGTTAGAATTTCTGTTGAGCATGTCGTATTACTGTATAATGAGAAGCTCACAAAGGTGAATTCACTTTCGTTTTCTTTTTCAATTTTACGTTCTTTGCTCATTATTTGACTATCATTATCTTTATTCATATGTAACTGTATGACATTCTCTGCGTGCTCCTCAAATGGCTGTTTTATCTGTACCGCCTCCCTCACCAAATGCTCCTTGTGGAGCCTGTGAGGTATATGAAATAAATAAATAAATAAACAAATAAATAAATAAATAAATAAATAAATAAATAAATAAATATGCAGTTGCCGTCCTGAATATGTTAAGGTTTCTACCAAGGCTGACTTTCAACTTGCCCCCTTATCCATTGACGGGGACAGTAGTTAGGTGCCCGTTTGTTTCCAGTTGTCGATAACTTCGATTTGTACTGCGGTTTGCTGACCTCTTGGTTACCTCAGCCGGTAGCGCCACAGCCCGAGAGAGGCTTCGGTGCCGGATTTGAATCCCTGACCATAAGAAATTTTTCCTGAAAGAGATAGGTAAAGAATTGAATGTAATGAAGAAGGGGTAGGGATGTTAACCAGGAGATGAATATCCGCTTGCTGCCCTGCACTAGGGAAGGAGTAACGGGAGACAGAAAAGAATGAAGGAGGGGAAGATATAAGTAGAAACACACTCACGCGCGGTGATGTCGTAATCATTTGTTCAAGAAGGTGGGTCGCTAGCATATACTTCAGTAGCGCCTTCGTTGCTCTCTGGTGTATAGCTTGAGCTTTCCAGTATTCTAAGATGCATTGCTCAAAAGCGGATGGCCATCGAGGCGATCAAACATTGCTGAGAGATACTGTCTCTCGGTGCTGTATTAATGACACTGACACAGGATATGTAAAAAGGTTTCTTTCGCTGCGCAGTGGTCGCGGCAAGCAAAGACGTTTGTAAAGGACGCTCCAAACCCCAGGAGGTGGAGTATAGTCGTTTCGTATCGGGGTAGTCCAGATGTAATTTTGAGACAGAGGCACATGTACGCACAAGCGGTGAAGGCAAGTGTGGAGTAAACCGGTAGTGTTCCACATAGATCCTGCGACATGACGCGCAATCGTACGACTCTCTGTTGTTGCCTTACTTAGGCAAATCCCACTACTCACCGCTACGGCGTGGCCTCCTGAGAACGAGTAAAGAAAGAAAGAAAGAAAGAAAGAAAGAAAGAAAGAAAGAAGGAAAGAAAGAAGGAAAGAAAGAAAGAAAGAAAGAAAGAAAGAAAGAAAGAAAGAAAGAAAGGAACAACAGAGAGACGGAAAGAAAGTTATAAACAAAAAGAAATATTCTTGTTTCCCGCTTCACGCTTCACAAATCCCGCTTCACAGATCCTGCTTCACAAAGCGGGATTTCAACCCACGTACCCACGATCCCAAGGCGAGCGTTCTAACCACTCCGCTATCCAGGCACGCTAGCAGTGCATAGCATAGTCTTGTATAGATAGTGTAGCAAGGGTTGGTGTGAAAGGGAAGTGAGCGTGAAGAGGATAGGTTTGATGGCGAAGAGGATGGAAAGGAGGAGGGGGAACGAGTACAAAGAAAAAGAAAGAGAGAAAAATAGAGATAGAAAGGAAGAGAAGGAGAGAAATGGATAAAAAGAAGGGGAAGAAAGATAGAAAAAGGCAGAAGTCTATAGAACGACCAGAGAGAGAGAGAGAGAGAGAAACACATCGAAAGAAAGTGAAGGAGAAAACTAAAAAGAAAGAAAACGAATAAAGAAAGAAGAAGATGGAAAGACAGAAAAGGAAAAGAGAAAGAGAGAGATAGAAAGAAACAAACGCCAAAAATTGAAAAAAGGAAAGAGAGCAAGCATAGCCATGCATGCTGTGACACTGCCTGCTCCGCTGTGATCCATCCTAGCGCGACTTAGAGCAAGCTGCGCTAATTTTTTGCTGTGTTCATTTATTTAAGGAAAGCGGTTGACTGTGTAAACGATAACATCTTGCTGTCAAAGTCTCATTGCTATGGTGTACGAGTCCATTGCATTGACCTCATAAAAATCTTTACAATGGGAAGCAGCGCATGAAAGTCGGTGACCTGTCGTTTCTGCCTCCGCCATTCTTTAGAGCCTTTATTGTTTATACTGTATATTAATGACATAAGTGGTGTACTTAATTCCCCAGAACTGGTCATGTATGCTGGTGATGCCAATATTTTCTTTGCCGCACCAACATTAAGCGATATCGGTAAGCACTAAATAATTACCTAATTGATATTGAACAGTGATTGAACTCCAACAAATTAACTTGAAGTCATAAATACACTAAATACATTATTTTTAAACCGCTTAACAAAAGAATGCGGCTTTGAACTCTCCCTAAACATTCGTGGAACGGCCTTGCAATCTGTAGCATCAGAAAATTTTTTAGGGGTCTGGTTCGAACAAATAATGTCTTGGAACCTGCACGTCAATGCTCTCGCGAGGGAATCAAGCAAAGCAGTCGGTTGTCTACAAAAACCGAAAGAATCAAATCATGTTAGACTAAAGAGCGCGACATATTATGCTAATGCCTACTCACGCGTTTCACACTGTATGCGTTAGTCTGGGTACTACAACACCCAGTAACCATATAAAACTGGGGCGGCTGCTAAAAGAGGTGTTAGGAACCTTTGATAACTTTAGTGGACATCCTAACCTTTTATCGACTGGTACGTTATTCATTAACGGTACCATGCGTAAACCAAGTCCAGTCTTGAATATATATCGCATACTAACGCTTTAGAACCTGTTAAAAACTAACGATAATTTCAATGCCCCTCTATTCACGCTAAAATCAGACGTACATGACTACCTCATTTACGTCACATTCTTATGGCTCTTTCATACCATTCTTTTTACTCCTTGTCAGCTTTTATAACGTTTTCTCTATTACTTTCTAAAGGTGTACACCAAAAACCGCTTCATGTGTCTTTTGTCTTTTCATGCCGTTAAATTCTGAGACAGTTTGCATTATTTATGCTACACTAGTTCTCAACTACGTTCTTATTGCTGTTTTTCATGTCAGCATTTATTCGCTGTTATAATTATGTGGCATCCACCGCCTCTTTCTCTCTGTACGCCCTTAGGTCTACAGCAAGCATTCAAGCAACCTGCGACAGCTTTTTGCCCGGGGGATCCCCAACTAGTGTGTTGTAGATGAAGTGGATTGTGATTCTGAATCCTGCTCGCAATTTGCGTTGTCGCTAGCGGGAGCGAACAAAGGAGAATGGTCGCCGCGATGAAACGGGATACGCTAAGCATTTCCCCACTCCTACACGTTGGGCACAGGGAGTTTCCGATTGCATAGAGAGGAGGGGAGGATCAATTCCACTTTACGGAGGGAATTCAACGATGCCAAAAGACGGCTTGTCAGTCAAACTGCGATCGCCTCGCCTCTGTCAAGTGCCGCGAGGAACGGGGACCGCTATCGCCGCAACATTGAAGAATGCGAAAGAAAACCCGGACTCTGGTAAGCATCCCGTACACTGCACATTCCTGTTGACCTGGGCTGTCTCATTGTGCGTGCTTTAATAAAATGTTCGTAGAAGGGACGATATTATTATAATGCGCAACTAAATTAGCATAAATAGACAAGGTATTTTGCAAATAGCGCCAGAGTATTCATTAGCTCTGTCTGCTCGTTTGGAAAACAGGACAGTAAAGACATGTTTTTTTTATTGATGTATTTGAAAGTCATTTTTCCTGTCTCTTATATGGGGCTGTTTTGAAGGGGATTCAGCGTCAGGTTTCGACACATAGATATTGATCTCGAGAATCACTGAAATGTGAACGCAGTTTCTGAAATATAGAGCTTCTGTTCTGCAGTTATGTTTTAACACAAAGTAACAGGATGGGATGCCTCTCGAAACGGATGCTTGAGGCCAATCACGGCTGTAAAGCTCATGAAAATATTAAAAGTTCATGAAAATAAAAAAAATGGGACTTAACATAGGTCGGCAAACTAACTCAAGCGCCGACTCACTGAGACCCAGATCGAGCCGTCATTCTGAGTCTGAGAGTCTGGTTGAAAAAAAAAATAGTGAGTCTGAGTCTGAGCGAGTCCGGTTGAGGAAACTTTTGCTGAGTATGAGTCGGAGTGAGCCCAAAGAGCGAAATATATTTTATGAATGAGTCTGAGTGAGCTCCACATTTTTTGCCGACCTATAGTCCTATCGCCTCAACTTCAGCATTACTATTAGCCTTATGTCGGCTCACAGTTATACTGACGTTTAATCGTATTTCCGTCATATCCGTGACGGAAATACGTAAGTGGAGCCGTGAAGGACCCCCGCATACAACACTTTCGTGTTGAAATAAAGAGAACCAAAGAAGGCTGCCCAGCTCCGCACTTCTTTCAGGCTGGGCGCCACAAGTACGAAGCTGCCTAATTGTTTTTCTTGATCACCTGGCTTGAAACAGCGTACTGGTGCCAAGATGGATATGGGCAGTGGCAACAGAGATGCCTCTGGCAGCTGAATAAATTTAACAACGCATTGCTTTTATCTTTAGCGCCTGCTTTTACATTTCGAATAGCATTAGGCAGCATCAGAGCAGGCATTTAGCGATTAATGGGAAAGCATTAGCAAAGGTGAATCTAAGTAGTCAAAAATCAGCGATAGATATTGTTACTTGAGATAGTAAGTGTCTACACCGTGCAAGATATTTTTACATGAACATGTAAGCTAAAAAAAACGGTCCATTTCATGACAAGTGTACAAAATGCGAGTTTCGAGACATAAAGAAAACAAAAGGGTACTCGCCGAGCACTGCCTTGTTTGATTTTTCTTAAACTTCAACGTCCAACGTAACAAGTACAAATAAGAAATTAATTATCTAAAAATTCGTAATATTTTGTTACATTTGCCAGCCTTACTTATTCGTGTTCGCACATTAGAAAAGAATTATAGCGTTAATGAATGGTCTTCTGCAATAAACTTCAACTACCCCAAATTCCTCCAGAGCCCCAGTCATCTATGCCAGCCGTGTATCCTGTATCTTAAATTATACAATACTGCATACGATGCATTGAAAATACAGATACAAGACACCCAAAGATTATCTAAGATTGCACCTAAGGTAGATCTATCTTCGCTACAGACAAGCCCTGACTGAGACTAAACACGTAGAAGAAGAAATACAAGGAAAAAGTAGAAGGCATACAGAGGAGGGAAAAAGAAGACTGTGTGTGTGTCGGGGTGAGGTGCGGCTGGGGTGGGGTTGGGGGGAGGGTGCAGGGGCTTGTAGAATGTGGAATTCAAGACTTCGTTAGCTTATATGTCGATATCAACTCTTTTTAATACCTCATGCGCACACATTCTCTCCGCAACAACGTTAAAAAACAGCTTCAACAGCTGCAGAATCAAGGCGACCGGTTATCATGCTGGGCATATCTTAGATAACTCCAATTAGGGAATGTTGGCAAGCGCATGCACCAAGCTCTGCAGGAGGCCAAGTGCAGCGTCAGGCCACAGAAGCCTAGCGCTAGAGGCTTCATAGACGCTGAATTCGTACTGCGCTACCATTTTCCATGGTGTTCAAAGGCTTCGCGAGCAATTCATGTCCGCAAGGCTGAGGCCTAACCTGTCTTGACTTTCCCAAAAGCGGCTAGCGCTAAGTGCACACATTTTCTTGTATACCCAGAACGCATTATTGTATGCTTGCGTTAGCGATGCAGTGGTGGATCATCAAGAAACTGCGGTAGTATTCAGGCAATCATCCCGCAGCTCCGATCTGCCAACACCACCCGGCTATCGTTGTATACGACGTGCATACAGCATACACAGATCCCTGTATTGCTCTTATCGCTGTAGCCTACATTGTCGTCTATCTTGCCGCGTGCCGTGCATGCTGATAACACTCGCCCAAATTGAAAGACAAATTTTCATGGCCGATTCGCTACAAACAAGTGCTACATAGTCAGTACATGTTACGTGATTCCTACTCGCAGAAATCAGGTGATGAAGACCCAGAGAAAAAATACACTGCGGTGGCGCCGCCCAACACTTTGCCAAATGCATCGGAAATTGGGCCCGATGGTCGCCGCAGCTGGTTCATCGCCGCGCTTTGCTTCCTGGTGAACCTGCTGTTTTCGTCATTTTTCCGCTGCGGTGGACTTTTCTTCACTTCAATGATGAGCACGTACCAAGCTACAAGGACGCAGGCCGCAATGCCATTGGGTGCTTACTGTGGCTTTGTCAACCTTTCGGGTGAGAGCCCTGTCGAAGTGTACAGCCCTGTCAATTAACGGCTCACGCCGAGATGTGAAATCCGGTGCAGAGACAATTTATGAGTTCTTGCGATGAGGCTGCGCTTTTATTTTGACACAAAACAGTAATCTCACTTTCTGCAGCCTCGAACAGACGTCTTTCATAATATTACAATGTAATGATATATTATTAATAGTATTCGGGGAATGCAGAGAAAAATTGACGTTCACTCTTACACCTGGAAGTTCATGAAACTGCATCTCATGTCTATCGGCCACTGTTTAGCATAGGTCAGCAAAAAATGTGGAGCTCACTCGGACTCACTCATGAAATTTATTTTGCCCTTAGAGCTCACTCGCACTCAGACTCACGGTAATTTTCCTCTACCGGACTCACTCGAACTCGGACTCACTGAAATTTTTCTCAGCCAGACTCACTCGGACTCAAACTCACCAAATTATTACTCACTCGGACTCACTCAGACTTAGACTCACGGCTCTATCTGAATGTGAGTGAATCTGAGTCAGTCGACTCATGAGTCCGTTCGCGTATAAATGGCTTTATCGACCATGGTGTCAGTGCTCTTTCACACAAATATCTCGCATAATTGGTGCTATACTTGGCGCATTTTGATCTCGTGGATATCAGGTATGAGGGGTTACAATCCAGTAATGACATTTTTATTGAAAGAGATGACTCACACGAGATATTTTTATCAAGAACTTCCTGTGAAATAGTTTGAGGGGGCAGGCCATGGTAACTCCCCCAGTCCCCCCCCCCACACTGTAACTCACGCCTCTGATCAATAAATAGTGAGCTGCCGTATGAACTCTAGGGCTTTGAGGTATGTGTGAGTCGACAGGAGTATAAACGTCAGGCCGGCATAAAGCTTATAGAAACGCTCAAGTGGTGTAGATACATTATGTAACTGCGCAAAAAAAAGGACGGGAACACAAGAGGAGATAAAAACACAAACAGGCGCTAGGTCGGTAAAAAGGTGTGGAGCTGACTCAGACTCACTCAACAAATATATTTTGCGCTCAAGGCTCACTCTGACTATGACTCACCAAATTTTTTCTCAGCCGGACTCACTCACACTCAGACTCACGGGTCCACCTGAGTCTGAGTGGGTGTGAGTGAGTCGACTCATGAGTGAGTTTGCCACCTATGCTATTGAGGTTAGCAAGGATTCTGTAGAGGCATCGCGGCCAGTTAACGTTAACTTGTTCATGATCGCCCTCTTCGAATCATGGCGAATGAGTTTTAGCAGCCGGAGATTAGTCTAAGTAACTACACGTTTCCTTACCACATTTCGCGGGCTTTAGCCAACATAAAGTTAGGCTAAGAACATTGTTCATGACGCAGTAGCCATTCTGGTCTTTATGGCTGTGGCGAAATATGCCAAAGCAGTAATTGAAATTTAGGCTGTGCAGCGCATATGCGGCTTTGAAACACAGGTTTTCTCAAGGTCATTCAGTTCATTCAACGTAGCTGCTCATCGCAAAGCCACACATTTTCTTATTGTTCTGCGTAAAATAAAACTGAAAATAGAAAGTACGGCATAAACTGAGATTGATATAACGAGAATTAATGTGACATTATTGTATCAGATAAATTATAAATGTAGGTAACGTATATACGACGGTACATGTATATATAGCACTTTAAACTTGGAAGACTGTTCTAGACAATGCCTACTTGGGATGTTTAATGGCAATGTGAGCTTTTCGCCTAATCTGATATTTTTTAGGTAATTAGTAGCCCCTCTACATTCGACTCTGCGGACGTAAACCATTACTACAGAGTCGGACAGATCACCACCTCGTAACGAAGAGCTTGAAGCCCTCAGGCATGTTCTGACGTCACAATAGAGTAAGAGCAATTACGTATTTTTGATGTTTATGTTGCTTTGCGCAATTTATTTTCTATTAATTCAGTAGCCATTTAGTATTCGTGATTCGAATGAACCGTAAACAGTGCTTCTCTTAACTGAAGTATTAGGAACAGTTTCATGCCTGAACAAATGCTTCACTTTTTCTCATAAACTGCCAGTGATTTTTGCTACTTGTCACATTAGCGATAACATTATGACATGCCGTTTCTTTCGCGCACTTTCTATTTTGTCATGGTGCTTATGTCTACCACCCTCATCTCTTATAGCCACTACAGCACGAGAGAGATAAAGCAAGGGAAAAAAGCAGGGGGGTCAATCAAGCACGTGCTCAAAAGTACTATACGAAGGTTTCCTGTAGTAGAAGCCTGAGAGGGCTATTAGTTTGAATGAGTTATTAGCATTCCATAACTGTGGACCTGATTGCGCGCAACACATCTGTAGGCATGCAAAAAATTGAATATGTTCGCGACTGGAATGCGTTGATGATTTGAAGAGTATGCAATATGGCTAAAAAAACCTGCGTGTCAATATTAGGAAATACCTCATTTCATATATCTTATTATTGAAGCGAGCAGCTAATAAATTAGGTCCAGGTTAAGATGTGCAATTTCCATCTACCCCAATATTTGCAGGTCTCGCGGCCGGCGCTCTGATATATTCATTCGGTATGAGGATAAGCGCTGCACTGGGCGGACTCCTCATGTCAGCAGGCTGTCTGGCGTCAGCGTTTGCTACTGGAATACCGTTCCTCGTTGTATCCGTCGGAGTGGTCACAGGTACGATTCAGTTCGACATTTGAAATTAACAAAAGTGAGGCGGGCTTTCTACCAATCTCAAATAAATGGTCTTACTGCGCATTGGAAACGTGAATTGTTAACGGGGTGCCAAATCTTGATGAGAGTGGGTGACTCCGCCTCTTTATGCTCTAGAAATTTCTCTTGCGTAGTGTGGGAAAGGCTCAGCAGCGAAAGAATATATATTTATCAGTTAACTAGCCTTCCATCACTGGAACAGAGCAGCATGGACACGTAGCACACAGGGTTAAATGAGACCAGCTTCACGTTGAGATGACAGCCTGTGTAAAGGCCACTCCAGGCCCGAAGCCTCCTAAACACTACTTCCTCTGTCGTAGTACGTCTGCTTTCTCCCCTTCACAGACGCTTTTAAACAAAGTGTGAAGACTTTCAGCATCTGTGTGATAACTGTGATAAGTGATAACTGGTGGTACTCTTTAAAGACTAGCGTGTTTCCCAAACAAGCAATCGGCCCATAGCAGACGCATTGATACGTACCAGAAAGCTTGGAATAGTTGAAGTAGTGACGCAGGTGTATAATTTCGTTTTCACTCTGGCTTGACGTGCAGGCTCCGGACATGGAATCCTGCTGTCCTGCATTATCGTCACTGTCAACGAGTACTTCGATAGGAGACGCGGCACGGCCCTCGGTATCAACATGGCTGGTGCACCTGCAGCTTCCTTTATATTCCCTAAAGTTTTCGATTACTGTCTCGCCGAGTACGGCCTACACGGAACGTTTGCCCTAGTGGGAGCACTGTTGTTAAACATTGGACCGATCAGCCTGTTTTTTCGTAAGCCACCGTGGATCCAGGAAGAGCGGCCCAAAATATATAAAGTCTCCAGGAGAGGAAGCAGTGATGCGAACGATCAACAAAGAAAAGAAGCAGCTGATCATTCTGGTTGCATAGCAACGACTTTGCAACCTTTACTTGGCAGGAGCGACGACCGTGACGACTCTGTGCGTGATAACGACAACATTTTATTTGCTGCAACAAGGAGGTCGACAATAATCAGGCTATCAAGGTATCCGCTATCCTTGAGTCTTAATGATTTAGCGGATTCACACAGGAGACAAGACATGCTAGAGACCTTAGACACAAGCGTTACGTGCGCTGAAAACAGAAAAGCACTGTCTTGGAAAAGGGATGAACAAAGCAATATTGCTATGTCACATGTGAGTATGCGTGGAGAATCGTGCCATGCCTGTGTAACCAGCGCATGCAAAGGAGGCAGCTTTGAGGAGTTTCCGCCAGGTAATCTAAACCCATCCAAGTTGCATAAAGTACCCACAAGAATTTCTCTGGAAGATAAATCTGTGAGGGTCACGGAGCGTGCCGTACACAGCATCAAATCAACACCACTTAAAGATAGGATGTAGATCTTTAATGGCACTATTCAACCCCCGGAGTCAGGTACGGAAGGTATGGAAGACGAGACAATCCCTTTGAAGAGTGATAACTGTGGTCGCACGCTCAAATCATCCGAGGACCTATGTGATTTTCGACATTCAGTGAAGGAACGTCGAACACGCTCTCTTTTGCGTAGCGCTAAGGATGTTCTGTCTAGGCGACGGTTTTACGCGCATGTGTTGAGCTACTTCTTTTTCTGTTTCTTCTTGGATACGTTTCTGGCCGTGGCCGTTGACTGCGCAGTGGACAACGGGATTAGCACAGTAGATGCTGCGCACGTTCTCACATTCTTCTCCGTGACTGATATGGCGGGACGACTGCTGGTACCACTAATCACCGATTACAAGATCGCATCTCCCCTTGGCGTCATGACGCTATCTTACTTCCTCATGGCCATTATCGGCACGGCGATGCCACATGCCCAAAGTGATGTTGTATTTTGGATTCTCGTTGTAAGCCTGGGACTTCCTGTTGGCTACGTTATGGTTGCCATGTCTCAAACTATTGCATGTGACGTCGGTGTGCGCAACCTCCCCATGGCTTATGGCTTCGTAGCAGCAGTGACAGCTCTAGGAGCGTTCATGAGGCCATTATTTATAGGTGAGTGCTTTAAATGATTTTCATGCCCAGAAATTATCACTTAATCCTCAGAGAAATGCTTATGGAATCACTGATTGACTGAGTATTTGGATGTGAACGTTGTGGAGCAGCAAAATGTCTGCGGAAGGCTGAATATCTGTTGCCTGTTTAATAATTTTGGCCAATTTAAACGCATCAACTACACGCATTGGTCGGCAAAAAATGTAGAGCTCACTCAGATTCGCTCAAGAAATATATCTTGCGCTTAGGGCTCACTCAGACTCACCAAAATGCCCCGCAGCCGGACTTATTCGGCCTTAGACTCACTAAATTTTTTCTCAACCGGGCTTACTGAGACTGAGACTCAGCCGGACACACGCAGGCTCAGATTCACGGCTCAATCTGAGTCTGAGTGTGTTCAAGTATAATTATCTTTTTCGATGCTGGTGTCAATGCTATTTAGCGCCAGTATATCTCACAAGCCGGTGCTTTACGATGAACATTTTGGTCTCGTATCTTCAAATACAAGTTATCAGTGTTTGCAAGCCAGTATTGGCAATTTTATTGCGATAAGCAATTAATCGACTCTCTCTCTCTCTCTCTCTTTATGTATAATAATATATATATATATATATATTATATATATATATATATATATATATATATATATATATATATATATATATATATATATATATATATATATAAGCCTCACAAAAATAAACGAGACGAAAAATTTTCTGAAGCGCGCGTGCGGGGATTTCAACTTGCGACCCCTCGCACCGCAGCGCGCCGCGTTAGACAACTCGGCCATGCAGCGTACGTCCTCCAGCGTACTAATGGCGAGCTATTGATATACACAATTTGCCGCTGGCCATGCGCAGAGCTCGATACGCACCCGCGAGTTCGCGCGAAGGCCATGCTTTAAGGTCGTCGCCCCCAATGCTTCTAGGTTTCCTTTTGGTTTGAAAACTACCCTTGAGACGCGCAAAAAATAGTGGCCCATTTCTGTACCCATTCGCGATGTGCAGCACCTGACAAACAATGCGCCGAACGCCACTGCGCGACAGGAAACGCAGACTGGAGGCTCCACGCGCCTAACGTTAAAGCAATGCCTCCGAGCCGCCGCTGGTTCCGAGGTACTGTGGGAATAGGTGTTACGCGAAGCAGGTGGCGTACAAGACACGTAAGTAATGATATTCTTGTCATGTCATTGATCTTCTTCATACACTGTGTCGTGGTGTGCAATTGTTGTATTATAAAGCTACACACCACGGCCTCGAGAGCACAGACAAGCAGGCGGCTAGAGCATGGTTTATGTAACCTCCGTGTCACGATTTTCATGTTGTGACTTTTCCTTTATGCTCGTCATACGCTAATGTCATGCTGTGCAAATTTTGTTATACATTAAGTTAACTAAAACAGCTACGACAGCAGAAAGGGAGGGGGGGGGTAATATGGCGGCTCGTACTGGCTGATAATGCGTCGAACGCCACCGCGTGGCAGAAGACCAAGAGGGGTCACTCTACGCGTGGCCTCCGAGATTACCTCCGGCAACGCGCCGTTCTGGAGCTGATGTCGAAGGCCATGCTCCACGCGCCGTAGTTAAACAACATCTAAGAGCGTTGCGCTGTACCTAGTACACACTTGCAGCGTGCTGCTCAAAGACAAACAACTGCGACAATTGTTAGTTCCCACTCGTCCTGAGTATACCTGTGCGTTCTTTTCGAACGTCGTTCATTGTGTTTGAGCAGCGCGCTGCAAGTGTCGAGCTGCGACAGTTGTTAGTTCGTGCTCGTCCTGTGTGTGTTCTTTTCGGACGTCCTTTGTGCTTGAGCGGCACGCTGCAAGTTTCGAGCTACTTGCCGTTCTTCGTGTAACATTCAAATTTGTTGCTATCGCATTCGTTGCTTTGCCCTTGCTGCGAAACTGTGACTTCTTATTAGGTACACGGCTCACACCACATATGTTTATCAGGATCGTCCCGTGAAAAAGTTTGCTGGAGGAGGTCAAGGCACCCTCCCCATCCCTCCCTAACTCCCGCCTCAGATGGATAAATATTGAGCTGGCGTATGAACACTAGTGCGCTGAAATATGTGTGAGGAGGCAAGAGTATAGACGTGAGTCGACGAAAGGCTGATAATAATGCTGATGATGAGTAGATTAGACCACATTCTCGGCAAAAAAAAAAAATCGGATCTCACGCTAACTCACTCAAGAAATGTATTTTGCGCTTAGGCCTCACTCGGACTTAGACTCACGAAAATTTTCCTCAGACAGACTCACTCGGACTCAGACTCACTAAAATGTTCTCAACCGGAATCACAGTACTACTGAGATGTACTACTGTGCACGGGAGGACCAAATCTGCAGGAGACCGAAAAAACAACCATACAAGAAACAACTCATCATGGTTGAAGCTTTAACAGCATAAAGCATATGCTTCCTTCTGTTAATCATATGTCAAGCATATGCCACATGACATAAACAAAAGCACTTGAACACGTATGTCAGGAATATCAGGCTGTGAAATGTATGAAATGCACAATTGTCTGTATGAGAGTAACTGCTGTGTGCATTCAAAACCAGGCTCAACTTGGCTAGGAAAACGTATCCACACATACGTGATGGAAGGTTACTGACGCACAACCTAGAACTCCTTGTTCTAGTGTTTCCTATGTGCGAAAAGAATCATTTTATCATGCGTTGCTGTCCACTCACCTAAACTAATATCATTATATACATCTACGGATTCCATTCTGGGATAACATGGGTAATAATATTTATTTCAATATGTCAGTTTATAAAGAAGGGAGAAAAATTTCTACATGAATCTCCTTCCCTTTGTCCTTGTTTCATTGTCCTTGTTTTTGCGCTGCCTCTTTAAAGATGCATAACCAATTCCGACTTACCCAGACACCAATTTTGATGAATCTCGGTGTCCGCATGCGTGTAATGCGCACATTAGGATGTAGCCTTAGTGTTATCGAAGTGTATTTGAGCTTACATCGTGGATATGTTATATTGTAATATTTAATTGTGCAAGCACGCTGCAGCCAGACATCAAAGTGACGATTAGTGTATTAGGGTAAACCATCAACGGCCGTTCTCTTTCCATACTTGATGACTGCATCGCTAAAACACTACCACTGGTATAAATTTCTGAGAATATACGGTTTCTTCTTCAAGCGAAAGCCTTAAGTAATTCATCATCGACAGCCTATTCTATCTACATTACAGCACGAAGGGCTCTCCGAATCATCGCTAGTTTACTCGATCGTGTGCGAGCTGATTTCAATCTATGCCTGCGAACTCCTTAATTTGGTCACTCCACCTGACTAGCTGCCGCCCTCGGCTGTTATTCTCATCCCTTGGTATCAATTCCGTTGCTCTAATGGACCGCCGGTTGTCTGTTCTACACATTCCGGTAGGTTCAGGCCCATTTCTTTTGTTTAATATCAGCTAGAACGTTGTCTGCCCCAGTTGGTTCACTGACCATGCTGTTGTCTTCCGGTCTCTCAATATTGCGCCAATCATTCCTCGCTTAATCGCACACTGCCAGGGCGTTATCGTTATCTGGAGTTTTTTTCTGTTTTTCAAGCTTATTATAGTCGCGTTTGACCATAATGGGTTAAGTGGCATTTGTTTTTATAAGCTAAAACATGTGTGTTTCAGGCCTTTTCATCATGTTTGCTTGCGTGTTTGCTAGAAGCTGCCGACTTTTTTGTTGTGTTCTTTGTCTATCTCTTTTTCCTGCTTGTTTTTCTGAAACGGGACTATGTTAACAATTTCGCGTAAACAACAACAAAAAAAGAGATAGCGCAATGGGAGTCACATGGTGCCACCCTTTCCAACGTACACAATTAGGTAAAGACATGATATTTTTACTGTTTTTACGCATTCTGACCTCTGCCCTCCAAAAACGCAAGGTATACGCAACATGCAGGTCGACTACATGGATAACCTCCCTGACTTTTCCTCCTTGTTAAAGGGACCAACAACCAATTTTCATGGTACCTATTTTCTTCAGCGCAATGGAAAGCTCGCCGGTCAATGTCTATTCACGGAATGGTAACGTGGAAAACGCCGCGAAACATTTGCAATGAAAATTTTTCCATCTGCGGCGAATATGAAGTCATATACACGCGAGACGAGATATGCTGGAAACAGTGAGCGCGAAAGCGGTTCGTGTTCGAGCGCTGTGAGTTACTGCGCATGCGTGCACTACGGGCGCATGCGCCGCGGCTCGACATCATCCACTGGCGGCCGCGAAGGCAGCGCCGCTTCTCACCGTGCAGCTCCTTTCACCTCGTAAGCAGCATGGAATTGAGTGGGGCTCGATAATATTATACATACTTACAACTTTGAGATATATACAACTTTGAGGACTAATTATGGCACGCATGACAGCATCAGACTACGTACAGCAAAGTGATCGGCTTCATAATCCAGCTTCAAAGCTCTTCCGCTAGCATGCGCGACGTACCGGTTTTTGTTACTTTTACACACAATTTAAAAATATAAATCCTGTTCACAACGTGAAATATGCTGGAATCTGTCACTATATTTTACGGTCTTTTCATTTATACCAGAATCTAATCCCGCGTTTTAGCCAGTTGTCGGTCCCTTTAATCTCTCTCTTTCAGCTGGCCTTTTTACTTATGAAGAATGAGAACCTTTGTGATAAAAACTCCCAAAACTTCTAAACCATAAAAATCATAAGGAGGTGAGATGTACAGCTCACTGAAATCCGTTTTCTCGTATATTCCATGCAGGATATTTCCGGGACGCAAACGGATCATACGGCGGACTTTTCCACTTCATGGGAGGAATGGTTTTCACATCTGTTCTGCTCACTGGTTGGCTGTGGGCTTCAAGGAGTCGAAAAAATAAACTGCAGCGCAAGTCGTCGACCGCCAGAAGAACGGAGGACCTAAACGTTTGACATCTGATGCGCGGCCGGCTTCAGTTTTTGTGACTATTATTTACTTCCTCGTGAATTCCAACCAACATAATCTAGCTTGTGTCGATTCGCAGCGTTGAACGCAGATTTTCGAAAAGCTCTTTATTTATCGGGCAGTCCTCATTGGGAACATTTGATGAATGTCCTGAGTCCAAACTTTACGAAGTAGGCGGAGCCAAATATCCGTATTTTGGCTTTATTTCAGCAAAATTTCTTGCTAATACACCATACTCTTTGTAAGAATCCCTCAAAGGTAAAGCCAATATCAATAAGTTTTCTCGCTTTTTGACGGTCAACATAATTGTTGTTTCTGTTTTGTCGCGGTTCCCGTATTACTTTAGGCTCTAAAGATTTGCGTGTACAAGAATCTGCATTGGTAGCTGTGTCAGCCAGCTAATTACTGCGTAATTCTTCTTTCTGGATGCAAATGGTGATACTGCATACAACCTGTAAAATGGTGCAACATTGCTGCATAGGTACAACGGTGTCTCGTGTCAGTGAAAGAGCTGGTTTGTAGTCAGCTGAAACACCCAGCCTTCTGTCCCCGAACAATGCCCTTATTTTGTTTCCTCGACCCCTGGCTACACTGATGAAACGTACAATGTTTGTCCGGATGAGCGCATATGAAGTTTAAATCTGAATAAAGGCAGCAATAGTGACAAAAAGAAACGGACTTCTCTTTGTGATACTTTAGCTCAACAGCCCGTAGCCATTTGAGTTCAATCATACTCAGCGAAAGCGCCAGTGCGCTAATTGTGTATTTTTCAGGCACTTCATGAATTGATCATATACAACACATTTCGTGGCAGGCTCGCTATTCAGCATAAGCGTAGCCAGAAAAGGCATGGCCTGAAATTCTGGGTCAAGTAGGGTTCGACGCCCCCTCCCCTTCCTCCCTCCAAAAGCTTTTCCACATTTTATGTTCTATATTGGTCGGTTATAACATTTTTGCTGTGAAGAAATTGACGCAAATAGCAGCCCGACTACTACATTTCTCAATGCTCTGCAGCAAAAACAAATACAGAAGACGGTTACCTAAAAATGCACATGTAATCATTGGTAAACTGAAACAAATGGAGAAACAACATGGAAATGGAACGAATGCTCTTCATCCATAGCAGCACACTTCTGCTCGTCATAAACGCTTCTCTAATTCAGTGTCCACTAAGAAATCATTTAGGGTGTTTACCTTTTTGCTGAAGATTTGATGTCGCACATATCATATGTAAAAATATACGAATATTAATAATACTAATAATATCTGGGGTTTAACGTCCCAAAAAAACGATATGATTATGAGAGACGGCGTAGTGGTGGGATTCGGAAATTTCGACCACCTGGGGTTCATTAACGTGCACCTAAATCTAAGTACATGGTCCTCAAACATTTTCGCCTCCATCGAAAATGCAGCCGCCGCGGCCGGGATTCGATCCCGCGACCTTCGACGATAATGAAGCGACAGACATATGGACCTTACTTTCTGCACGAAAAAGCCGTCTCGAGCCGCCTATACGTCACAATTTCACATGGAGTGGTTTACAACTTACAATGGAGGTAGACACTGGCTCGCCTGTCTGCGTAATTTCGCGGGACGTGTATGACAAGCATCGCGAACAGTGGCCGGAGCTTCATCTTTTTCATGCAAAGTTGTCATGTTATGTTGGACCACTTTCAGTGATGGGACAATGGGAACTATGTGTGCAATACAAGGCTGTCTCCGTAAACTACCCGCTTACTGTAATACACTCCTCGGGACCTAATCTGTGTTGCCATGACTTGATTTTCTTGCTTCACAGAGCGGGGTCTCCAGTATTCTACCCGTCGGCGCAAGACCCACCGCACTCAACACAAGAATCCACAGGAGCAGTTGACAACATTGTCGGTGACTACCACAACGTGTTCTCCAAGATCTCGGCCTGATAAAAGGAACATAGTGCATGGCTACACTAAAAAACACGGACAAGGATGAGATGTACACAGGACGGGCGCAAATAGAAAATTACACCATCTCCCGCTAAAGGGGACCATGAGGTGATGCGAAGCCGGAGCACTTGCACGATCGCGTTCCGTTGGCGTTCGCTGGGCATGCTACCGACCTCGCGTCGTGGAACGCGAAGAGGAACACTACGTGCGTCGTGCCTTCCCTCTAGCCTGGCCGTTAATTCGCACAGGGGCGTGCGGGGAACGCCGACAGGCGCGCGAGAGAGAGGCAGCGTAGGAGAGGAGAGAGAGGGAGGGGACGCGCATGCGCTGGCCATCATCGCGGCGCTGCGCAGGAGAGAATTTCGGCATGTCAAGCCCGCATTTCAGAGGAGCCAACCGAGGCAACCGCTGGACTAAACGCGCGCAGCGCTCTACCACTTGAAGGAGAAGCGACTAGAGGAGGAGAGAAGCGTATGCGCCGTGAGAGCAGAAGCGACAACGCAGGAGAAGCTCGAGCAGGTGCTGGTAGAGAAGTGGAGAGGGTAACGCGCAGTTTTTGGAGAGAGGTAAGGAGGAGAGTCGCGCATGAGTAGTGTGAGTGCGGACAACTACGCCGCGTTACATACCCCCGAGCAAGAGATACATCGCATCTAAAAGTAGACCAGCCTGAACCCAGCCTGTGCCCCTGAGCAGTACCCTGTCCAAGTTATTGAGGACATGTTTGCATCTTTAAACGGAGGGGAGTATTTTAGCATTGCGCCCGTCCTGTAAACATCTCTTCCTTGTCCGTGTTTTTTAGCGCAGCCATGCTTTAAGGTCCAAGTATACACCAACTAGCCCAAACGGAAGCGTTACAGATAAAGGGGCCTCCAGCCACCTTGCAGCTGAAGGAGGGAGGCGTGCCGAAATTCTGTAAAGCAAGATCCATACCTTACGCTCTAAGGGACAGGGTGTCGCAAGAGCTGGACCGGCTGGTAGCTATCGGTGTACTTTCGCCAGTCCAACATTGCGATTACGCCACTCCCATCGTGCCCGTACTTAAGAAAGACGGGACACTCAAATTTGCGGCGACTTCAAAGCCACCCTGCACCCAGCCTGTGCAGTTGAGCAGTACTCTCTCGCAGTTATTGAGGACATGTTTGCATCGTTAAACAGAGGGGAGTATTTCATCATTCTTGATTTGAGAGATCCATATAATCAAGTTCCCTTGGATGAAGCCTCTAGGAAGCTTTGCGTCAATAACACGCACAGAGGCTTGTTTTGTTAAAATAGGCTAACGTTCGGAATATTCTCTGCTTCGCCTATTTTTCAAAGAAAAATGGATGCAATATTGCAGGGTTTGCCAGGCGTCCAAGCGAACCTTGATGATGTACTCGTTTCGGAGACACGTGGCGATGGGAGTGAACGCCTGAAAAATGTGCTGGAACGTTTCCGTGAACACGGAGTTAAGCTAAGGTACGACAAGTGCAGCTTTAGACAGCCATCCGTCACATATCTCGGCCATCGGATAGAGAGGGTCTTCATCCCACCGAGGAAAATTTGGAGCTCACCTCGCCCACACAACGTCGGTGAGCTGTGCTTCTTCTTAGGAATGCTGACGTTTTATGCCAGATTTTCGCCAAGCATGTCTTCTCTGCTTTCTCCGCTCAACAAACTCCTGGAAAAGGGCACATTATGACAGTGGGGACGGCAACAGGAAGCTCCTTTCGAGAAAGCAAAGGAAAGCTTAACGCAATCTTAGGTTCTCGTTCACTTTGATCAATCTAAACAGTTCAACCTCGCATGTGACGCTTCCTCGTACGGTGTGGGTGCAGCGCTTTTCCACACGATTGGCGGCATGCTTAAACCCATAGGGTTCCGATGCCATACGTTGACGGCCGCCGAGAAAAATTACTCCCAGCTAGAGAGAGACCCTGCTCTGGTGTCTGGCGTCACTAAGCTCCGTGATTACATTCTAGGTCGCCAGTTCACTCTCGTGACGCACCACCAGTCCCTCTTGAGCTTGCTGCAGTCTGACCGCCCGACGCCACCCCTGGCTGCAGCCCGTATTCAACGCTGGGCGCTGTACTTGGGCGGCTACCGCTACAAGCTGCAATACACGTAGGCAAAACAGTTGCTCAACTCGGACGCCCTCAGCAGGCTGCCACTGCGGTCAACGGAGGATGATGAAGTGAGTGAGCCACCGGAATATGTTCTTGCCCTCGAAAACCTTGACGACGGTGTGATCACAACACGAGAACTGCAGCAGCTACCCGGCCATGGATCCCACAGTAACGGTGGTGAAACATTACATCTTGTATGGCTGGCCCATAAGTGAGAAACAGCTGGATGCAACGATGCGGCCGTTTTTCGACCGCAAACTACAACTGTCCGTAGCTCATGCTCTAGTTTATTGCGAGCATCGCGTAGTCCTACCTCAAAGTGCGGGACGGACTTTTGAAACTGTTGCACGAGAACCACCAGGGCTCGTCGGGAATGAAAGCAGTGGCTAGGTCAAAATTTTGGTGGCCCCGACTAGACCGTGATATTGAAGCGCTATCGACCTGCTGCACAAGCTGTGTCCAAAACATGTCAATGCCGGCTGCAGCACCACCAGTCAACTGGCCGCAAACGAACGAAAAATGGTCGCGGATTCATGATGATTTTGCCGGACCGATAGCCAGCAAGATGAAAGTGGATTGAAGCCGTGCCCAGTAAAACATGCCACAACAACACGCACAATCAGCTGTCTGCGCGCCATGTTCAGCCGATTTGGCGTTCCGCGAACCATTGCCTCGAATAACGGTACGCAGTTTTCTAGCCAGGAATTTGCCACGTTGGCGGCAAACAACAACATAATGCATCTACGAGCAGCGCATTTGCATACACGCTCTAATGGAGCGGTGGAACGAACGGTCCGTACGATAAAGGACATGCTTCGGAAGATGAGGGAGGGGAATGTGGAAGGCAACCTTGTGAGGCTTTTGTTCAATCACAGGAGAACGCCACAGAAGACGGGAAAATCTCCGTCTCAGTTGCTACTAGGTTTTCAGTTGCGATCACGGTTGGGCGATGCTTTCCTTCGACTGTTGCAGATTCGCCGCCGGGGTCAGATGACTGGGTAGTCCCCATGTAAATCAGTGTGTACGTGCGGAACTAGGGTGTCGGAGAAAAGTGGACACCGGGGCGTGTGAAGTCTACGTCGGAATCCCGCATGGTGACCGTCCAAACTCCTAATTCTTTACTCAGACGCCACGTTGACCAAGTGCGCCCTCGACGCGAATCGCAGTGGATAACCTCCCCGGGCTCATCATCATCATCAGAGCCCATTCTTTCCATGCGGCCTGAACAATTGCCGGGTTCTTCAGCTACAAGCTCCGCAGTTCTGCGTCCTCAAGCGATCCCTAGCGCAAGCCCCCACGACCATCGGGCGACAACCGTGCCACACATAAGCTTGACCTACAGAGGCGGCTACAGCAAGTGCGGAGCCAGTTCAATTCCCAGGATTTGGGGACATTTGTACGTGGCGCCATCTCTTGGCGGTAGCAACGGTGTTTTGGCATAACTGAATGGAAAGTGGGCGAAGAAAAATCATATCTCCTGAAAAAAGCAAGCTATCAAAAACGACGCGGAGTACTATACAATAGAGACCTACTGGAACGTTTCGGTAAAATTGCAGCATTGCACTACAAAGCGTGTGGCTTCCCAGGACCATTGAACACCGCCCATTAGAAACACATGAGGCCTTATTGTCCCACACTCCGGGAAGCCACGCGGTTTGTGGTGCGACACTAATTTTAACAGAATGTTCAAATAAGTCTCGACTGTATTGAACCGGGAGTCGTTTTTGACAACTAACTTTTTTTCGTCAGATAGAATTTTTTTTGCCTCTTTCTCATTCAGTTACGGCAGGCCACCGCAGTCACCGACGAGAGATGGCGGTACGTGCATATGTCCCCAAATCATGTTCGGCGTTCTACCAGGCAACGCAAGCCAGTGCAACGGTTCCATTTTTAAGAAGAGAGCGCTCTCCCACTGCTTTCCCCCTTTTCCCCTTCGTATTTTCAGTCGATGGCTGAAGCGAGAGCAGTTTCCGCCCCTTTTTTTTCTCTCTCCCTCCTTCTTAGTTTAAGCTACGAAGTATGCTTGCACGAGTGAATAAACAATCATTTTCCTAGCCACCGGATGCCTGCGTATTCTTGCCGTGGCTGAGCCGCCGGCTATCAGGTAACATCCGTAAACAGGTAACATCGAGAAAGCTGCCTGCCAACACTGAAGGCCAAGGGGCACGTGTGAGAAAAATATTTTTGATCTTTTCGAAGCAAGAAATTTACATTTCGTGCCTTAAAATAGCCACAATTGCTTACTCTTCACATGGCAATGTAGTCATCAAGCACTGAGTAAGCGGGAGCAAATCCCCAGAAGAGGTCTTTTATCGTATTACGAAACCGCCAGGACACGATCTTAAAGGCCATGGGTCGCATCGTGTAGGTACAGCGGCTGGAGGTTGCTGCTACATGCTGTCGCAAAACACACTTGAACTTGCGGCCTTACGGTCTGAAAAGAGAGAAAATTATGCTTAAGGCTGTTAGACGCAGAGACCAAACTTGTGGGAAGCGCATCCACTCTTTGAAACGCATTTGTGTAGCTTCCACTGCGCTGATAGAAGCAACTGATATCAAAGGAGACTCTACATGACTGAAGGGAAGGGCACATCTACACCCTTCTCAATGTAATTTAAAGGCGCCCTGCAACACATTTCCAAGTAATCATCGAATGACCTCGCTATTGGCTTTATTTCATCGCGAATCGATTGCCGCAAAAATTAGAATCCGTCAAGTACGAGCGGAGTTGCAGAGATTTGTCGAGCTCTTTCTGTTTGCTTTCAGCCTAGCGAGTGAACAGAAAGACATACAGAAGGAGGGGTTGGAAGGTTGGAGGGCGGGGATGACAAGGGTAGAGGCTCATTCACACCTGAGACTAGCACAGTTCGCGGGACCATGTGTGACTGGCTGCCAAAAAGCGACTCAAGGTGATTGCTGTTCACACCTGCGTGAGACGTGCTTTCAGGTCGCACGAAGGACGCAAGCAGGTTCACACCTGCGTGTTCATACCTGCGTGTTCATACCTGCGTCCAGCAGTGGGTCGTCTTTCTTCCCATGTCCGTGTCAGTGCGTTTTGCTGGAGACCCTCCTCACGATGTGCAACCAACTAGCTCAGGCAAACACAGTTCTCAACACCTATACCCGTCGCCACAAAGAATTCACGCATGCTCACATTGTCGTTTCCTAATAAAAACAAGTTGACGCCCTGTTCCTGCGCATTTGATTGGTTCAGAGGTTTGCGACTGCAATCGCTCGACTGAAAAAATCGAGCAGCGAGCAACTGAGCCTAAGCAGTCGCTTTAGGATCAATTGCGACCAGTCGCTTTGTGACTATTGTGATCGCGCGACCGGAGCTGGCAGTTGTGAACGTGCCTTAAGTCAGTATATCAGCGCGCGTGATGACTTTGAACACATCTTTGCTTTCTTTCAAGGCGCGGCTCGTTTTCAATGTTGTCACGAGGGCGTTTGTAGAGCTTGGAACGGGCACGTGGCGACGGCCGCGGTAACTATACAGCTCGCGATGCTCAAATCAGCGAATGGCCTTGTCCGTGCGCTTTTGAGTATGCGACGCAGTTGATTTTGGGTATATGGCGCCATCTGTCGAGAGAAGAGCAAGTGATTTCTAGCTGAATTTGAAATTTAATTGCAAATGTTATTATGATGCTGCGCTGTAATGTTTAGCTCACCTGCTCACAAGAGAGTCGACTACCAAGCGGCAGCAATTTCTGACCAAGTTCCAGCGGTGCAGGGCCCCTTTAGCTGCTGTTGTCAGAGCTGCACACTGCCTACGTTAGCGGAACTTAAAACGAGAGACAATAAGAAGACAGACAAGGCCGTCGCTGTTTCGCTTCTTTTTGTCCCTCGTTTGAAGTTCCGCTGCTCAAACCAGTGTTAGCTATAAACCAACTAGCTCCGGTGAATAGAGTTTTGCCTACGTTATCCTCCAGTACCCACATTCATTGTACTCGTAGTACGTTCATTCGCAGAGAAGGTGGGTGCTTAGAAAACACGCCTTCGCCAACCAACTGCTATGAAAACGCGTTACATCGAAGTTGTCGCGCATGATACACTGTAGATGTGAGAAAAACCTGCCTCATAGAATGGACCCTCATCACAAAGTATGCGTGCCACTTTAAAAAGGCACTATAAGCACTTTGTTCGAACATGGGCAGGTGATAAAACCACAAGCTCTCTTCAAACGAAGGCCACTAAACCACTCCGTGTGGAAGACTTTCTCCGTATAAGTCCTTTGAACAGTCCGTCGTGGCGGCTGCGTGGCGAACATCTTCAAGAACCTCGGCTTGACAAACGTACGTGCAGGGCCCCGGCAGACGAATTCCACAGTGATGGTGCGAGCAAGTTGTTTGAGCAGACCTTCTTGAGCGTATTGACATTGCTTGCTCACTGGACCTCTGGAAAGCCAAATTAATCAATAGTTAAATGGTGCCGGCAGCCATTAGAAGGAAAAGGTAGCTGAATCAGACCGCAGGTCTTAACCGATGTGCCGAAGTCTGTTCATCGTTGTAGTTTGAGCTCCTCAACGGTCATTACAATGCGTATAGAACTATCGTGCATCACGAAAAAGAGAATGTCAGACATTTTTTTTTGTTTTCATGCCCATTAATGTGTTTATGCAATCAGACAGTGGCAACTACAATTTAAAATTTATTATATATATTTGTGATTTATACTTGCAATAATATAATCAGAGTGGTTTGAAGAAGTGCATATGTAAAGAAAGAGTTAATATATTGCATTTTATTTCAGATCTAGAAAAGACAGTTGGGCAGGCTTAAAACTCTTGACTACACGCGTTACCACTCTATTCATGCCGATACAAGTGCGGCGATCACAATTTATGGGACTGCCCGTTTCCGATGAACACTACATGTCAGCGGCTACCGCCGATAACAGGACCGGAGCATAATGTTTCGACATAGTCAGCAGATATTCCGACGTATTATTGTTACGGGGCAACGGATTTCCTTTCGAACAGGTTGTATCCACCCTCGAGAAGAGCGAGCCACGCGTGCTGGACACGCAAGTGCTCTCGTGCCGTGGCCACGATAAGGCTGCCCCGTTCTTTCTTTTCGAACGTGAAGTCCAAGACCATCGCATGGAGGAGAGGAACCACTCGTCTTTGTGACCACGTATCTCGCGCGATGATTTTAGAGAAAGAATCTCGCTCGCACGTTGTGTTGTCGCTGGCGTGAGCGGCGAAGAGAGGATGGTCACCGCGATGAAACGGGATACGCTAAGCATCGCCCCACTCCTAGATGTTGGGCAGAGGGAGCTTCCGATTGCAAAGTAAAAGAGGGGGCGGGGAGTTGAATTGCACTTCGCGATGCAATGAGGCGAAAAGACGGCTTGTCAGTCAAACTGCGATCGCCTCGGCTCTGGAAAGTGCTGCAAGAAACGGGGACAGACTGCGACAGAACATTGAAGAATGCGAACGAAAACCTGGAGTCCGGTAAGCGTCCCGTATACCGCACATTCATGCTGTCGTGCGCTGTCTCGTGCGTGATTTAATGAAATGTTGCTGGCAAGGAAGGATATTATTATAATGCGGTCATGAATTATAAAAGACAGACGAAATATTTCACAAACAGGTTCCGCGAGCCGATTCATTAGCTCTGTCCTTTCTTTTCAAAAACATGCGAATAAAGACATCTTTGCTTATGTATCGCCGCTTTCGCGCAGTTGTTTTGTAGTGCACTAAGAGTTCCTTCGTATCATCTGGCTGGGGAATATTTCAGCTGGGTTTGTTACCATATCTTTTGTGCGGCATTCCAAACAAACAATGCTTTTGTCGCTGAATAAGCGCCAAAAATAGCCAAATGTAGGCACGAAATGTAACTGCGAAAAAAAAAAATGCTTCATTTACAACACTTTCTGATTTTACGACTGTTCTTGTGTGAGCGAAGGCCGACAAAGAGGGCAAACAAGCCTGGCGAATAAAGACTTTTGAAGTTAGCCCAATGAATTCAGCAGCGACGATTTTTATTTCCAACTGCGTTGGCATTTTGCGATATTTGTTAGTAATACAGGTCAGTGAAAAAATGCTGGAGGTCCATACGCATTTAGAAACAGGTGCTAGATCGTTGAGATGAGATATGATACACGCACTGTATGGCACAACGAACAGAGTTGCCGTGAGGCTGTGCATTTAACCGCAGTTTTGTGTGATGGTACTCACAAGTATACCAATGCTATCAGACGCAGTATTTTTCGGAAAGGGCAAGCTGCCACAGGACCAGTATAAAAAGAAAACATTTTCTATTGGGCCTCGTGCAGGGTTGGGCAAAGATACTGTGTAATTGTACGCCGATAGGGTACAAGATACGGAGACGTAAAGTATCTGAGATAAATATACAAGATAGTGGCAGAGTAAATGCAACTGATGCGGTGCTTGTTATAGAAATTACCTATAACCATTTACCTATATCAGGGGTCGCAAACTCACCTCAGCGAACGCGCCGCAGTCACGAAATTTAGTCCCGTAAGGGCCGGGACAGTGAAGGTAGAAGGGGGAGGAGGCAGTTTCTACAAAATGTTAGCTAACGTTGCCATTTCGAAAGCAGCCTTTTCCGTATTTTCTATATGGACAATTTACGAAAGGGATTTGGCATCGGGATTCGAAAAACCAACGCATCGTTACCGATCTGCAGAATGACTCACATATGAACGCCAATTCTGAAGCATAGTTTTGTGTCACGGTTATGTTACCGGACACAATGAGAGTGTGGGGTGCCTCAGGAAAAAACTTGCTTGAGACCAGTCATGTCTTTGCAGCCCATGAACATACTTATTGAGAAAATTTAAAAAAAGACTGTACTACACGAAGGCACTTTTTTGTTGGCCGCGTTGGGCCGCGTGTTTGAGACCTCTGACATATATCGTTAGTGTTACCGCGCAGGCGTCCGCATAGGAATAGATCCAGTGCCACGGTTACAGTGAATTTGTATCACGTAATGCGCACTTTTTGTTGACCTTAACTAAGGATACCACAAGGATTTAAATTCTCACGAACTTCCGGTTATTATTAACCAGGATATTCTGGTTATCTGCTCCACCCTGGTTGGTAATTCCCGCCAGCATGTCATGAGGGGAAGTCGAAGTGCCAACCAAAATAATCGGGTGGCGGGAGAAAAAGTCGAAAATGTTTTTTTGTGAATTAAAACAAAAATTATGTCGATTAAACTTTCTGTGGCGAAAGCTGTTATGCTTCCTAATCGCATGCGCCTTTTTCCCTATTTTTTCTTGGACTACCTTAGTCGCAGACGTCTCACCAGAAAGCGGTGTTTTTGCAAAGTTCGGGATATTTATTTAGAGCCTATTCGCACCGCATAGAAGAAAATAAAGTATTAAGAGAGAGTTGGTCTTAGGGACAGTTAAATAAAAGCAATCTAAAGTCTTAGTCTACGACCGTTTTTTTTAATGCTGAAATACGCTATAATTTGCCGAAATTTACCTTGGCTGTTAAGGATTTAAAGACATAAAGCTAAAGTGTGAATTTATTGTATCATAGAAGCACAGTGCTCAGACAACGGAAAAACGGAAACGTTGAAATAATGTGCGAAACGGTCGATTTCAATTCATAATTCGTAGGGAACGTTATACTGAAGGCTCGAGTGTCCCTACCATTTAAAGGGGCCCTGCAACACCTTTCTTAGTTATATTGGAATAGTCTCATTATTGACGTATGACTCTTCACGAGTCATATGCCGCAAAAATTTTTCGAATCCGTCAAGTCTGAGTGGTGTTACCAAATTATAGAGATCACGTTCCGCAGCTTTCTCCCTCAACTCAACGCCGCGAGCGCGCGGAGATCTAGGCAGCGACTCGAGGGAGGGAGCGCAGACGAGCGAGGCTCCGCCCAAGAGCGCCGGCGGAAATTTTTTCTTCATTTTTTTCTCTCTGACGTCTGGGCGCAACCACGTGGTCTGTGCCGCCACTTCCGGTCGGCTTGCGTCGTTCTCGTCGAGCGGAGCCGATGTGTATCGCGCGTGCTTAAAAACTGCGCGTCGGTTTGGTAATGTTGGGTGTGCACCTCGAACGCCGTAGTGTTTTCATCGCTCTGCCAACCATGGAAGCAAACCTGCGCGCTCGTTTGGAACGAATGACAGCTGAGATCGGTTTCGGCCCATACTCCGATACACCGCCTCGTAAGACGGCACTGGCAGACGACCCCGAAGCGCCGCCATTACCGGACGCCAGCATTGTTATCGGAGACATGCTGCACGGCTGCCTCGGTCGGTCGTGAGAACGTGCCGACGATGCAGTTCCCAGCTGACGAGGCAACACTCGAACGGCTGTCACTCTCAACGGCAACCGGCGATGGTCAAAAGCACAGAAATATTCACGTTTTCGGCACTGCGCATGGCGAAGAAAACGGAACCACGCAAATACGAGCAGACGAGCTGTCGGTGAGACCGGAAGTGCTAATATTAATGTTTGTTCGGTGTTTTTAACGCGATAACAGAATATAAACGTACATATTATCTACTTATTGAACTCAAAATTAACAACGAAAGTAATAATGAGGGTGTTATCGTGATTATAACATCAGCCAATGGTGGAACTGCCGACAATCGCGTCATATTTTGCGGACTAATACATCATTTGTCGAGAGAAGAGGGAGCGATTTTCAGCTGACTTTGAGAATTTATTGTAAATTCCAGGCCGTGCGCATCGCTATAATATTTGGCTCGCGTGTTCTCGGGAGCCTCGACTACCGATCGGCAGCGCTTTTTGAGCATGCTCAAAAAGTGTTGCAGGGCCCCTTTAAAGGACAAGAACATGAAGACGGTGAGTTAGACAGTTCTGGGTTGAAATGATCCGATTTACATTACTGGGAAGTTAGGGTCCTTTGTCGTTTTCAAGACCGAAGGGAAATACCATTGTGCGGCAAACTGCTGCTACGGCAGAATGGCAACAGGTGTCGGTGGCTCGTCGCTGGCGTCACATCAGTGCACTAGCTCACTGCCCATCGCTTGCGAATGTTCGCCGCTAGTGTGTTCCATCGATAACACAGATGCGCGCACGTGTCCCTTCAGACCGTGTTACAGAAAGTTTCTGAAACCACGCATCTTGTTTTAAGCAAATATTTAGCCGCACGCGACCGATAAAGGCCATTTACGAAAAGCCATAGCTCTTTGCAATATGTGCAAGGTCAATTTTCCTGGCTATCTGTTCATGCGTACGATAGTGACGTGCCACAGATATACTACGCAATACTCTGGAGATATCCGCCCGAACTAATTCCAAAACCACAGTGTTCTCTGTGTCGATCGTCCACTTGTCAAGTTCTTTTGTCATGTCGCTGTAAGAAGAAAAAAAATAATTGAACCTAGAGTCATCTATAAGGGGAGATAGTCTGCCAGACCATGCCTGTCAGCCTCCCTGGCTCTCTCTACGGCCCGAATCTGGACCCCCGGGTTCGTAGAGGACAATATTTTTTCCAACGCCACATGTGACCAGGAGATTTGGTGGGGGAGGGTCTTCCTTGCAGTTCCAGAGAATATGGGAAAGGGTACCGGTCTAAAAAGAAATTTCGGGAAGACTGCGACGCGCCTATCGAGGTATTCGCAACATGGCAAGAGTCCACTGGTAAAAATGAATCGCATGAATTCTGCGGCCTGCCCAGCAAGGAAGGGGAGCCCAGGAACAGTAGCTGATAAGTTCCAACGGCGACGGTAATTGTCTAACTGTAGAATAGTCAGCCAGGTGGCGCTTTTACATCGGCAAGAGGACTACATGTTTTGGAGCCTTTCTCGCAGGGTGAAACGCTTTCGCGAAACTCGTGAAAAGGCGGCGCTTCTTAATAATTACTTGTTTCAGCGATGTGAATGTATTGTAAAGTTATGTCATGTTCTTCATTACTTAGGGCGATGACAAATTTTATTACGGCGCAAGCCTTAAATGTCATGTTGAGCGGCCTCTTGAGCTAAATACGGCAAGCGAGTGGAGTGGTACAAAAACCCATGAGACCTACGTCACTGATAACGTAACAAATTTGAAAATTAATGACGTCATGGTGACGTCATAAAATGACGTCAGCTCATGGCATAGTCGCTTGGTTAAAGGGGCACCGATCCCGGAGGTTGTGCAGTCCTACCCACCTGAAGTTTCTGCAGTCTTCCTGAACTGCGGAAACTTCATGTGGGAACAAACAGGAACAATGCAATCCACTAAAATCGTCAAGGTAATTTAATGCGTGTTTCTCACACTGTGGCTCGTTATGTGTTGCAAGAACTCTGGTCGCCTATGTCTTAAGCCATGCATTACCAACTGCGCAGCACGCTTTCGTCTGTAAGTATTACGAAAATTTAGAATGCTGCGAAACTTATGATACGGGAGGCCAAGTGATCTTAGTTTACACGTCGCATGTTTCTCGCGCTTTTAAGGGCTGCCTTCTTGGGGGCGAGGCATTATGTAGTGGCGCCCTCTATGGGGCGCGCCTCGCGTAAGTGCTATGTAGGATAACGCCGCCGCACTCCATCCTCATAGGTTTGGCTGTCGGCGCTCTACGAAAACACCACGCAGGAGCCTTCCTAGACATTTCTGTAAATACTTTTGAAGCGAAGGAGGTCTTTACAGAGAAACTAACAATCCTGGGAAAAATAAAGCATAGAACTGTTATAGACGCTACCTGCTCACAGAATACCACCAGTGAGCGCACATTGCGCGCGGTTGCCGCGATGGGGCAGTCCCGTAGCCAGGGGAGGGGGGGGGAAGGGGCCTAAGAAGCCGACCCCCCCTCCCCCGAAATTTTGGTGAGGTAGGTGTTTTTAACAAAAATAAATGATGAAAATTTGTGTTTTTCTCAAATAATCAAGGTTTTCAGAAAATGCCCCTCCCCCCCCCTCCCGAAAACATTCCTGGCTACGGGCCTGCGATGGGGTGTCTCCGAACCGGCTTCTAGCGTGAAAGGTACGCAGTCACGGAGGGCGAACTATGTGACGTGACGTTACAGTGGTCTCTCTGTCTAACTAAATGGAGCATACCAGAATGAAGCATCAAGTCAGGGATCGCACTACCGCCGCATAACATTTAACTGCATGCGCAATAAACTGTCGTTGCGTGGACGTTTTCAAAGCTTTCCGAAAACAATTTCCTTGAACTTTAGGCATAGCGCGCCGTCAGGAAGATTGATTCACTTTTTTCTTATAATTACCATTATTTATCATCTGGCATCGCACTCTATGTTTATCGGTCTCGTCAGCGAGCCATTTCCCACTGCCTCTTTTTCTTACTGCAGCGCCTTCATTGGTTGGGGCTCAGACAAAGATGAGAATATGCCATGCCTCCTCTTTTAAGGGGATTTTCACTTTAACCTCCTTCTCCATTCCAGCGAACTCGCCAGTATCTATAGCAACAAAATGTTCGTAGGCCAACGATCAAGGCCCAAGAATTCGACTGTCGCTAGAAGGAAAAGCAGTGTGCGAGGCGGAACATGCGAAACTTGTGGTATTGGGCAACACGAAGGTGAACGAATATCACACAGCAATGTTCGCTTGAGTAGTTCTCCAAGGGACGGCAGTCGACAAGGACCCGCATGAGCTAGGAATCGCAGTGAAAGACGAAGAAATTATTGCAGGAAGCATCTGCAAAGCTGATAAAGATAAGGTATAGAGACTGCATTGGAACTTTTTAACGCGGAACATTTTTCGCAACTTCTCCAGCAACTTTTGTGGCGATATTGTGTCGCTCACGCAAAAGGCGTGGCACCTTTCCAACAAGAATACCTCGTCTCAGTAGAAAACAAATGGGTTTAGGATGGGCCAACTTGAACTGAAATTAGGTGGAAGGAATCAACCTAATTTTGGGGGCGACATGGAGGTGAGAGACATATGGGCCACCTTGCAGGAGAAAACTGTCATTAGCCGGGCAGTATACAGGGGCGAGCGTCTCGGCGAGCGCTTTCTGCTACTCAGCGAATATCGCAGCAACACGTCGAAGTGGAAATCTTCCACGCGGAAGTCCTGGCTACACGTGGGGTGTAGCCGATGGCTGTTTACCAGTTCTAAGTTTCGCAATCGAAGTTTCACGTAGCTTCTTACCCTGCGCACTCGAGTGGGGGCTGACATCGGGCTCCGTTGCGTACGTCCTGCACTGCGGCACCGAATGCTGGCCTACCGTATAAGACGCCTTCAAAAACAGCGACTTATAATGCAATATTTAAAACAGCGATATTGTAATGCTTTCAAGTGTTGTCGAGCGCACACCCGAAGCGAGAAAACCTTCCCACTTAGCCAGAATTACAGCTCAGGTGGAATTCTCAGATTTCGTTTTTCAGCTCGCTGCGTCACTCCCGAAGCAGACGACGAAGACGCGTGACTATGTGATCTGGCTTGTCACGTCACGTTGACGGTGGTGCCGGCTTTTCCTGTGGTGCGCTTCGCGCCCAATAGCCATAGAAGATTGCCCATTTACTAGGCGATTGTTGTGTGATAAGTGGCCTTTTACTGAAAATGTGGTCATGGCAGCCTCATCATGGCAGATCATGGCAGCACCATCAACCCAGAAATACATGAGCGCCCTTCTGCACTTCTTGAAGGCAATTGACTTAAGTGAACGCCTCTACGTATACAATGCACTGTGCTTGTGCACTGTGAGCTATCTCCATTCGGGTTTATTCTGTCTCTCTTTTACGCCATCATTTCCCCCCCCCCCACACGTGTAGGGTAGCTAACTGGATGTGGCCTGGTTAACCTCCTTGTCTTTATTGCATTTCTTCTCCCTCTTTCTCTTGGCAATGTCGCCTATATTGCTCTGGTTGTAAGAATACGATCATTTCAGATGTGGGTAGGGATCAGCAGCACATGGCCACATAGACGTTTTACAGTGATGCTCGCTATGGCTAGGGCGAACAGTCTGTGTGCGAGCAGGAACCCCTCCAGAGCAACGTATGTGCTATAGAAATCAGGGAAGTCCTACTAGTAACCACTGGTTCACTAAAAAACACCAATTAAGACCTTGCATGAAAAGCCAAGCGTCAAGCCGGAGAAGACGATGCATGTCGCGGCAGAAAGACACATGCTCCTGAAATGGGAATGTCTAAATCAGCATACGCTAAAATCAAAAGGGACTATAGGGAGAGAGATTTCGGATTTAGTTACAGGGCGTGTGATAGGTTGCGGTTCTAAATTATGTGTCGCCTCTGTGCCGTGTACTAAACAGCTTCGCTTGTCATCCACCTTGACAGAGTGGAATGGCTCCTCAATTTTACTTGGCACTAAGGCGACTAGCGATATGAATAGAATCAGCCTCGTGCAAATGGCGGAACATACTTTTAAAACAAGGAATCTTGCTTAGGTTACTTCTGTAAATCATTTTTCACAGGTTTTTCACGTTTTTGGCCAGGCTGTAGACATGTAAATACCGATTAATTGTGGAGGCGATCGTATCCGCTGAGTTCTATAATGTGGCGAGATATACGTTGCGGACACTGCATACAAATGGTTGCTTTGAGTTCTACTTTATTGGTTACAGACTTTCCTCTAGCATAAAAAATCGAAACACTATAGGATAAAATTAGTTATAAGAATATTGCTTCAGTGCTGTCTTTTATCTAGAGCTACGGATGTTCGATTTGAGGACAGATCTTATACAAAACGAGGCATTTGGAATGCCGAAATAAATTACATATAGTAGCAGTTTCCACTGTTTAGTGCACAACAAATGCGGTATTTATTACATTCAGTAAAGTGATGCCACATACACCACAGTGAAATGCTTTCTAACTTTTCCCGTTAGCGATAGTATCATTCTGCACCCTTTACGTCGTCTACCCCGAGGGACACTTCATGTCGGGGCTTCTCAATTCGCTCACTTTAGGAAGTTGGTTTCTCAGAAAGTAAATAAGAGCCTAGATGATACAGAGATTTAGCAAATAGGCATTTATTAATACTCTAGCACTCGGAGGGGCCCAAGAGTTGAAAATTCGCTGTTGGAGACACCGCTGTCGTGGTGTTCCATGTAAACTGGAAGTGCGATAATACGCTATCGCATCCCACGCCAATTACGCTTCAGGTGCGAGGGTGAGTCATAAAGGATGCTGACTTGATTTCGCAGTGTTTACTGCGCACGGGCCGCGCAAGGGGTTTGTTTAGGAGGAGCGTGCGCCTGCTTATGTAGTAATCCCGGCCGTGCGAGTAGAACTGAGCGTATAGGTGACCCTCGCACACTGCTTCGCGGGCAATCTATGGCCGGCGCAAACTGCGTGCAAGCAAAGGTGGGTAGTCGATTCGTCTAGTGTGTCGTCTCCCTTTGCTATGTTGGAGGTCGTGTACATTTTTTGGTCCACAGTGCTGTGATGGGGCCCGTTACCTTACACACTGCACTATAGTAAAAGGGCAACATTTATTGCACTTTTGCGACGGCCGAAGCGTATGACTTCAGTGGTCTGCCCGTATCACTTGGGAGCACGTAGTATACGGTTCGGCCGCCGCACGTGTGGGACAACTGTGGCCCCGTCACTATAGTTCAGATTTTAAATGGTGTGCCATCGCACTGCACGCTAGTTCTTAATGATTAAGCAATCGAAGCCAGTCGCTGCAGTATGAAGCAAGGATATGTCTATATTGCTCATGGAGAGCAGGCGGTACTTCCTGTTCGTGACATTGGTATTAAACAAAACGTTTTCCAGGTTCTCAGTCAACTTGGGAAGCAATTACATCCCGAAGCTAGCTCTCGTAAAATCGCTGAAAAAAATTGGCCGCGTATCTGCGTGCTTCGCTGCAAATGTCGTCTAAAGACAATAGAAGAGGCGCTACGTAAGATATGGACGCCATCTGGCAAGACGTCGGGAAACATGAGTGCTGTGTTTCGAGATGGTAATCCCGGCGCAGCAGCAGGCCAAGACCGGCGGCAGCCAACGCGACCGGCGGGGACGCCAGCCAGCCCGAACACGTGGTTTGGCGCGAAGAGAGAGAGAGAAGCAGAAGAAACGTCCGCACTCTACGAGTACTCTCCACACACTCTTTTATTTACACGTCGCCCAGGTAAAACAGGAATGCCAGAGCGGCGCCCCATGGCATTCGTACAGTGCAATACAGAACCGAAACCGAAACACAACAATGAGCTCGTGCAGAGGGCACGGAGGAAGGAAAGTTTTAGCGCAGCTTAAAGGGGTCATGAACCACTTTTCCAAGTAATGATCTAATGGCCTCAGTATCGGAGTGTACTGCCTCCCGAATCGATTGCCGCAAAAATTTCTCGAATCCGTCAAGAATCAGCGGAGTTACGGGGGTTTGGCGCACGCTCCCAGCGCTTTCTCTCTTTTCTCGTGCCGGCGAGCGCACTGGAAGCTAGACAGGGAGGGATGGCATGGGGGAAAGAAGTTACGCCAGCGCGCGTCATGAAACGCGATCGCTCTCCCGCTGTGATTCGCTTGCGCGAGTGCGGCTACCGTGTACTGAGGAGTGCGGCGCCGGCAAGTGGTGGCACCCCGCGGCAAGAAGCGCATCTGATCCGAACGCCGCTCTCGATTTACGTCGGCTATCGGCCAATAAGCACGCTATGTCTCTTGCTACGTACAGCGGACAGACGCCCCGCCCATCGACGAGAGTGAGAACCGGCCTCTGTTTGAAAAGAGGGTGCCTGGGGAAACGGCAACTTCGCGCTCCGCTTGTGGCCATTACGCGGCGCGCACGACTGTAATATTTGGCAGAGCAGTTCATAGCCGTGTCAGCTTTCCGCAGGATGTGTTTTTTCAATCAGCCCAAGGGGTGCTTCATGACCCCTTTAAGAAACCAGGGTCTTTAGAATTACGTATGTATGCATTTTCTATTAAAGGAACACACCACCTAATGCTTACCTAGTGATGTTGCGCCTCAGATATGCGTAATGTTTGCTTTTTGATTGACAATGTACACAAGTATGAACCTAGTCGGCCGTTCAAGATGGCTGGCCCTTGGGCAAGTTCTTCAACTTTGGCCGAGTGGCTGAATCGAGTGACGTGCCGACAAACAGAAAACAGACAGAAAGACAGACCACAATTTCTCCGTTTAAGTACCCCAAGAAAGACTATCGTCTTTAAAACCAATGTTTTTCTGAGGCATACCAAATGGTTTACACCACGACGATTCCATCAATGCAGCGCCTTCAGCACCCTCCTCACCTTTTTCTTTTCTAATTTCCGCCAAAAAGGGAGAATGCGTCGCTCTTCTTTGTTTAAACATTTGCTTACTCAAGTGCGGTTTTGTTTCCAGATGCAAGAATATTATTGCGCATTTCCTATCGTTTCCAGCCAAATCACTACTAATACGAAACGTTCAGTGTGTTAAAAACAATTGTATTAAGCATCACTTACCTGTTTTTGATCTACTAACACATGCTCCAAACTGTTCGGATTATGATGTAAGATCCCCCTCACATAATGTTCCAATGGGAACCTGTGATGTACTTGAATAGATAAATAAATAAATAAATAAATAAATAAATAAATAAATAAATAAATATAAACTTCGATATGGGAGATATAGATACAGGTACCATAAACGTGAACGCCTGCATTACGCAATCTGTACTAGCAAGCGCACCGCAGCTACGAAGCTCTTTTTTTCTGTCTCGCTTATTGCCCTAGACTGATAAACAGCCTGCATGTCACGCTATCAGATTTCGTAAGCACGCCCGCACGACGACGGCGGGTGCAATTGACATGAACGGCACTATTTTTTCCTTTTGCATACAATGCAATTTAGGCCAAGTTCTCGAGCATGTGGCAAGGCGTCTATCACATGCAAAGCAAGCGTCTGATTAGATAGTTTCCTCTTAGCTGTCGGTCTGCGATCAGCGTATCTTACGCATGCTCTTTTCGCACATGTGGCGCAACGACGGTTGTTATCGCTATTGTGTCTGAGACTGCACCCTGTCCTTGGCTTAAACGAGGTCACTCTGGGAAGCACTACAAAATTTATCTTGAGAGTTGAGCACATTGATTACTGCGGTATCACACAGCTATGATTACTACTTTTCAAGGAGCGCTACGAGCCACGGAGAGAAGGAGAATGCAACTGTCTAAGCACGTATCGCAGACGCCAATAGAAGCAATCCTGCAGCTCACAAAAAAGAACTACATTGTGTGCCTCGCAAAGACGTACCATCGAAGTGGTTTGAGAAACTACCTCTGTCGCATTGACTTCCAGAATATCGTTGAAGTACGATTATGCTTAGAACTACTTTATCTTGCGATGTATGTTATACGCTTATGATAGCGTGATCACTAAGGACCGCATGAATATGCATACTCCAAAGTGGGAGGTATGCGATCCAGCCAGTACCATGAGTATGCCCTGCCATGTCTGAGTAAAGATAATATCCCAGCACACGAGTGCAGCTCAGCCTATGCGCCCCGAGATCGGGCTATAGGTGGCAGCACCGTCGCCGCGTTTGTGTGGATAGGCGGTCGGCGGCGCGTATACAAATGTACGCAGCGGCGCTTCGCCGTAGGCGGTTTGAGTCGATTGTCGGCAAATAAAGCGCGTTGACTGCGGCCCTAATAGGGATGTATACGCTCTCCATTGCCACGTTAATACACAAAACCGGCCCAACTTTCCTATTAGTGTGAGAGAAGCGCAATCTGCCAATCCATGGGATACTGGGTTTCGGTCACATTCGTGTTTTGCACTGTGCTTGATGTTTTTTCTTGCTTTATTTGCACGTGTTTAAATTGTTTTGCCTATACCACAATATAAACTGTGTTGCGCGACTGAGCCAATTAAGTATTTACTTCTTGCTCTAGCGGCTACAAAGAAAGATAGCCTGTATTTCCGTGTAATTAGATGAAGTAGAACTTTGCGCACTCTGCTTTTCTGTTTGCATGAATACGCGCACTGCTGAAGAAATGCGTGGCTTCAGGTCTTTTTTAGCGCAAACCATCCTCTGCAGGCGCTAGTTCATGCTTGGCTGTATCACAAGAATTTCCAAATCGCCATCACATCACGAGATGGTGTCGCCAAATTTCTACATTCACACCTCGACATTTAGTGCTTTTTTTCGTTTAGGACGACGCCAAATGCACTATGCGATGTGCTTGAACGAGGAAGTGGTACCCACATCGAAATGATTTTGGCGAATGGACGGTACGATGGTTAGACCTAGCGCCAAACCGACATGGGCATGTACTCACTTATTAGACTGCATAGAAGTCTCGTAAGGCGAAATGCTTATGTATATCGTGGAGACATACGTGCAAGCATTTGATGCTGTGCTAGCACAACGGATTATGCTGTAATCTGCAGGTGTGCATGACGTACACACACATGCGAACGTGGTGTGGCTAGCAGACGACGCAAGGAGCCATCCACACCACGGGGTATCGTCCGCTCGCCGTTAGGCGCCGACTCTGCTCGATCTCGCGGCCAATTGATCATCTGAGTGCAATAAAGTCTAGCTGAATTCGGACAATTTATTTTGAATACGTTTTTCGAGACAATAAGTGAACACCACTGCGTTATGAAGAAATAAAGATTTGTTGTGACATTTATGCCATAATGTGCCCACCACCGAGAATATACCTCCATGATGCAGGTGAACCGCTACGCATTGATGCCAGAATTATCGCGTGTGTTAACCTAGAAGCTTGCACAATAGTCTTGCTACCTTGCACGCAGAAAACCTAGCAGTCATGTTAAACACCATGGATGGAAGGGGGCTTACTCTGACGCGTTTGTAATTCTAGGCTTGTAATTCCAGGTGTAATTCTATGCCAAACGCAAAAGTAATTGGCTACAAGCGCAGAGTAACGTGACATGTAAAAAAGCACAGAATCTGTTCCGTCGAACGTGCGCATTTTGCTACTGTGAGAATCCAGACACTAGTATCCGGAGTGCTACACGGCACTGGGGTGAGGTAAGAGGGGTTGAAAAAAAGACACAAAGAGAGAAATAGAGAGAGAAATAAACTTTATTGTGCTACCAGGCTTCAGCCCGAAAGTGGGTGGGCTCCTCGGTCTAAGCAGCCATGGCTCGCTGCTGCCGTCCGAGCCCTGTCCACCAACCATAGTTGGTTTCCAAGGCAAAGCGTCAGCAGCAGAGCCTCCCACTGATCTTTTAAATGCTCCTCTTGTGGTTCTGGTTTGTTCGGCCCGTTAGAGCCTGATGTCGGTGCACGCTCGTTATTCTTGAGCCACAGCACCGTATGGCGCTGGGGGCTGGGCATGTCGGGCGGGCAGAACTTGCAGTCCCGCGCTTAGGTCCCCGGAGGCCTGGCGTGCAGCAGCGTTCCATGCAGGTAGGTTCCAGCCTGCTGTCTTCTCCATATCAAGCTTCATTCTTCTTGAGGCTCTTACGTGATGGTGGGTAGCGTATTATCTTCTGCCTGCAGTGCGCCAGGATGTCTGAGAACTTCCTTGGTATGCGCTCATATTCGTCGTGACAGCCTATGGCCCACGTTCACTGCGCGTCAGAAATGGCTCGGCGTGCATGATCTCGAGCAGCGGCGTGTGCCGCCGGGCTACCTATATTGAATTCAGAATTCTTGACTTCAGAATCTATTATCTGGAGTGATTGCTTGCCTCTTGTGCGCTTGTTTTATACCGGGAGCTCCGACTTTTCTGGTGCGCACTTCAATCTACAGGCTAGCAACTAAGTTCTTTTTCGTTGTATTAACCGCTTCATGCAGAGCGGCTTGTTGTTTGCCGGTGGACCCACCCGTAGTCCAGATAATGAAGTCGTCAGATATATTGCGCTAGCAACGCCGTCTATTTGTTCTGGTTCTTAGGGTAGCGAGCTCATCGCAAAATTAAACAGCACCGGCAAAATGACGGAGCCTTCTGGCGTTCCCTTCGGCGGTATTTTGAATTAATGGGAGAGTAAGCTACTTATTGCCACCGTGGCTGTCCTGGTTTTAACAGGAACGATCTAATGTAGTTGCACACCATTTCTTCGCTGTTATAGAAGTTAAGATCTTGCAGAACAGCTTCTTGTGACCCGTTGTCGAATGCCCCTTTCACGCTTATTGCGCGAATTGCTCTTTTCTCTACGTGTGCAGTCGGTTCATCACTTTTTCTTGATATGAAGTAACACGCCTTGGGTGAATAGATGAGCTCTGGTTCCGAACCTAGTGTTCGGGACGTGTGCGCTGTCTTCGAGATAATTGATAGTAGTTTTATGAACCATGTGCTTGTAAAGTTTTCCAGCACACGAGGTGAGGGATGTAGGTCGTAGGTTCTGAATGCTGATGTACTTCTTAGGTTTTGGAATCGTATTTACCTCGGCATGTTTCCATTCCGGTGGTATTGTACTTTTCCCAGAACTCGTTGAAGTATTTTAAGAGTGCATCTGTAGAGGGTCCATCTAGGTTCTTAAGTGTTTTCTTGTTTATTCTGTCGTAGCACGGCTCTGTCTTGCGTGTGAGATTGCTCGGGGCCGTATCGATCTCTGTTACAGAGAAAGGCCGATCCAGGTTTGTGTTTGGGAGGCCGCAATACTCATCAAATTTGGAATGTACAATTCTGTTCTTCTCCGCACCGAGGAACTTCTCCTTCACCTCTTGAATAATGTCTTTCTCTGACCGCGGGTGTTTGTGCATGAGCCTCTGAACTTTGTGCTTTGAAACGCTATTTGCCTCCTCCTTGGCAGGAAGAGTCTTGAGCACCATCCTAGTGAGTTTGGTACTTAATGTTTCTTGAAGCTTGTTACATGTGTCCTCCCAGTTCTTCCTTACTCGTTGTTCAGAGTGCTTTTGCGTCTCCTTCACCAGCTTGGAAATTCAAATTTGGAGCTTGCGGTTGTACTTGTTGCATTGTCAGCGTTTCTCGAGTCCCCTCCGCGCCTCCTACAGGTGCAGTAAATGGGGGTCGACCGCGGTGCTGTCTTGCGACAGCTGGATTGCCTTGGTGTGCTTCTTCGCTCTTTCAGCGACTCCTCTGATCCACATTCGATACCTTCTATTGTAGCGTCAATAGCGTTCTCGTCTTTGCGAAAAGCGTGACAGTCTGCGAGCTCTGCTTTTCCTATCTTCGTCACCACTTTGTGATGCGGAATAATCGTTTGAACTAAGTAATGGTCCCTGACCAGATTCTCGTCCATGCAGCTCCATTCATAATGTTTTATTCCTCGTATGAACCTGAGGTCGGGGCTCGCATTTCTGGACACACTGGTGCCGATGCACGTTGGAGTCTGCGGGCCGTTGAGCAGGGTGAGGAGGTGTTGGTGCGCTGCGTTATGTACATCTGCTGCTTTCTTCTTTGAAACCGTGTAAACGCAGGCCACAGAAAAAACGCCAGGCCTGCGCTGAAATCGCAGCACAGTCACAGCGAAAGCTGGAAGAGCGGCGTTTCTAGAGCCCGTTGTAAGCTCTCTTGGGGCTACAATAGAAGTACACTAGAATGGTACCCACTACGCCATAAATCACAATTTTTGTGAAGTTGGGAAGCACCTACTGAGACATTATTCGTCATTCTGCGGAGAAGCGAGGCACCAGCTACACGTCTGTAAGGCATTATGTGTACTTTGTTGACGTGACGACGGATGACGATGAAGAATTATGGCTCAGCCCTTTGTAATGGGTTGGAAGCTTTAAACGGACCACCAGTTATGCAGTTTGCATTGGGTGACGCCCGGTCGCTATTTCCCTCTCCCGTCATCCCGTCATGCTGTATAACACACGTTGACGTGGGAGAGAGACGGGGGGGGGGGGGGGGCGAAGACCTTTACTGAGACCCCGAGGAAATGGATCATGCGCTTATGGGCTTCCTTGGCAACCAATACAAGTGCACTTGCGAGGAACCCACTACGCTATAAATCACTGTAATTTTACTGAGACCCCGAGGAAATGGATCATGCGCTTATGGGCTTCCTTGGCAACCAATACAAGTGCACTTGCGAGGAACCCACTACGCTCTAAATCATGGTAATTTTACTGAGACCCCGAGGAAATGGATCGTGCGCTTATGGGCTTCCTTGGCAACCAATACAAGTGCACTTGCGAGGAACCCACTACGCTCTCAATCATGGTAATTTTACTGAGACCCCGAGGAAATGGATTATGCGCTTATGGGCTTCCTTGGCAACCAATACAAATGCACTTGCGAGGAACCCACTTCGCTATAAATCATTGTCGTTTTTGAGAAGTAGGGCAGCAGGCACTGTGCCATTTTTCGTCATTCTACGGAGAGCCGTGGTACCTGCTAAACACATGTGAGGCATGATGCGCACTTTGTTGATGCCGTGCCTGATGACGACGGAGACTTATGGCAGAACCCTTTGTAATGGGTTGGAAGCATTCAACAACCTACTCGTTGCGCAATTCGCATTGTGCGACGCCTGCTTAGAGAATTCGCGTTGTGCGACGCTTGGTGCTTATTTTACTCTTCTACCACGCTATATTGCATATGCTAATGTGGTTCCTTCCCGAAATGAAACCTTGTTTCAAAGGCAGCGTCAAGCACCGGCATGGCTCAGAGGTTGAATACTGGGCTCCCACGCAGAGGGCCCAGGTTCGAACCTCGTTCCATCCTGGAATTTTTTTCTTATTTATTTAGTTTTTTTTTCTTATTTCGAGCGATACTAGTTACGGACACCGGCGGCGGCGGCGGCGGCGGCGGGACAACTACGGCGCCAAAAACGGCCGGTGAAATGATCTCATAACAGCTTTCGCTGTAAAAAAGAAAGTCACAGTTTCAATCAAATAAAATGCTGGCGTAAGGAAACGTGGCCGCTGCCCCGAGCGAAGCGACCTTTATGCTATATAACGCTTCAACTCAACCCTTGCGATGAGAAAACAACATATGCAAATGTATATAAGCCGTCGGATGATCTCTCGTAAAGATACGGCGCTCTCGTAAAGTATGAGCCGTTGGGCTGATCCCTCGTAAAGATAAGGTACCGTCTTCCGTAAAATTACGCATGGCTGGTGAAAGTACGAATTTCCTGACAAAAGATGCAGCTCCCCCCCCTCCTCCGGCACCCCTCAATGCGCCTTGCGCGCGATGGTTAAGGCCGAGTCGTTTCATCTTAGTTTGAACCGCGTTTGTTTACAGCGCCTGCGCACTGCCGCTCCCAAATTCAACGTAAAACGTGTGGGGCGATGTTATCGGATTGGAATTTATGCGGAGCATGATGGTGACAGAAAATGGCGCCTGGAGGGTCCATATGATTGCTATAGCAATAAAAACTACGCAACATAGGCACACAGTCACACACGCACGCACGCACGCACGCACGCACACACACACACACACACACACACACACACACACACACACACACACACACACACACACACAAACGCACGCACGAGGCCGTTACATTACAGTCGTCCAGACAGGCCCGGCAGAAGACGCCCATCCAAGCGCTACTAGGCTTTCATCATAGAAGTATAATATTCAACAGTATACGAATGCCTCTGCGGATGCACAAAAACACAAGCTAAGGAAAGCATCGGGGGCATTATTTAGAGATCTTACTCACAATGAACTAATTACTACATAAAGATACATGCCATTAAAATGCGAATTAGTGTACCTTCACTATATGAATACGTTGCACTGTGGGTAGAAAAGAAATATAAAAGCACGACACTTTCTACGAAGGCTTCCTTAAAATATTTTGTTGTGGTTGAATAAAGGCCCTCCTGAGAAACGATGTTAAGCTGACGTAGGATTGTCTGACCCATGAATATTGGTCATTGGCAAGAATTTCCTGCAAAACACGCGTGTCGTTGATTGCGGGATGCACCTTGCGTGGGGCCGTGCCAGACGCTGACGAATCCTACAAAGATGAACGACACCGTGCTGATGCTGCTCGACAACAACGTTCCAAGGGAGGCTGCAACCATGTAGTCTCCTACAGTATAACTCGACAATTACGCATCGCCTACACAGATTCTATTTTTTTCGGAAGCTTGCTCATAGGCATAGCGGAAGAGGGTGTGAAAGATACACAAATAAATGCGATTCGTGCAGAAAGCCGTATAGTGAGTGGCAGAGTTGCCAGTTCCGTTTAGAATAAGCGGATTTGGGCTTCTTTCTTTGACGAGTAGCTTGTAGAATTTTTCAGTCACTTGTTGCGTTTCTGGGTTTATTGGCATTTTTCCAACACATGTAGTTATTTTAGTGATCATCACGTTCATCAATAGCGTTTTGGTCGTTCACTAATAGCGCGTTTGTCGATGACTATGAGTAGTTGAGCGTTAAAGTCAAACATATGCTGGGGGAATCAACAAATGACGTTAATCATGCCCTGGCAAACGTGCATTCAGCCTAATGGAGACACCCCTGGAGACAATGTTCACTGTTAGTATGTGCTTTCGTTCATATTTGCACATATTTTCGCTGTACAAAATAAATAGAGTGATTTTTTCAATTCAGGCCCCTTCATATTTGAGTGACATTCTTTACCGTAATTCAAAATATTTTCAAAAATGGGAAAAATGATTAAATGTCCGCTTCTCTTGGGCTTCTTCGCCAAAGTCACGCCGCTTTTCTTGGGCTTCCTTCGGGATGAATATTTGCTTGTTAGCTCGGTAGAATCTGGCAACTCTGGTGAGTGGACAAATGATCCATGATTCGAATGATCAAGGTCAGGTGGTCACTCAAGCTTGAGGCCCGTTGCAGAGAGATGGCAAAGACGACATAAATGCAGGACCGGACAAGTTCAAAATGAGTGTCCACAGTGACATTGCTGATTTGGGTGTCACAAAACGGGCGTGATGCACCGTAGGTGCTGCGGTACCTTTTGCGGCCGGAGAGTGGTCCCAAACAAACGGAGTGAGCCTAATGCCGGCAGGAAATTGTACTTGAAGATTCATCTACTTGGAGATTCTACTTGGCTTCAGAGTGGTTATTTGTAAAGCCGCATTAGGTCTCATGAAAACGCTGCTCACTCGACGCTCTCGCTAATCTACGCGAAAAGCTGGGAAGCTCGCGCTCTACCACCAGTGCGACTTTACCACTGCCGTCGGTATAACGACCGTCCCAGTCTTTCTTATACCGGGTGTTCCAGCTAACTTTAGCCATAGTTTACAAATATGCCGGCACACTGTATGACGGCGCGACCAAATCTATTTTCCTGACTACTGCATATAGTACGTTACAATAGCTTTTGTGTTCCGCTTGATTGCTTAATTAGGCTTGTTTTATTAACTGACTTCTGAAGCAACAAAGGTGGGCAAAAAGTTCCAATAAGATAGTTGGCGATGTGGCCGAGAACATTACAGTGCAAATCGGACGATCAGCTTTATTACCTCCATATTTCTTAGTTTGCCGTGGATACTAACGCTTTCATATTGCCCAGATTACGCAAAAAAAAAATTAGGCGGAAATTCGAGGAAACAGGCTGTTAAGCACTGTTAGACTCGCTTTACTGCAATGTAATTTACCAAACTATGGTGGTATTGCGGTTTCTGCAAACAGACTACACAAGCGTAGTTCGCTTGCAATAGGACGTGTATAATGCAGGCTCGACGCTCGCGATATAAAGTGTTATAAAAGAAAAGCTGCATCATGTGAAGATACAAAATGTTCTCTTCATTTGAAGCATCGCAGCTACCGCGATTAGTAAGGTGAATGGGCAACGCAGAAAAAGCGCTATTCTGCTTTATGAAGAGCGTCTATCACCGCGGTGCGAAACACCGGGCGAATTGTTGCTGCACAAGACACCGTCACGCGTCCAGCTGGTGGAGTCATGCGTGCTTTTCTGGCAGAATCGTTCAGTGAGCAGAGGGAGTGGAAGTTCTGGCGTTGCGTTTCGTATAAACATCAAAAATGATTTTAGATGCGAAGTATCTTAAGGCGGAGCTCAATCCGGTGGTGGTGTGCGGCGTGACCACCCTTACTGCGCATGCGCATACCCTCTCCACACACCTCCTCTCCACTCCCCCTCACCGTTCCCCCTGTCATCTACCCTCCCCCATTTCCCCTCTCCACTCACCATCTCCCCTTCCCCTTTCCACTCTTCCTCTGAAACGCGGGCTAGACATGCCGAATTCTCTCCTGCGCAACGCCGCGATGAGCTCGAGCGCATGCGCGCCCCCTCCCCTTCTCTCTCCTCTCCTACGCTGCCCCCTCTCGCCCGCCTGTCGACCGCGTTCCCCGCTCGCCCTGTGAGAATTAACGGCCAGGCTAGATGGAAGATACGACGCGCCTAGTATCGCTCTTCGCGTTCCACGACGCGAGCTCGGTAGCATGCCCAACGAACGCCAACGGAACGTGATCGTGCAAGTGCTCCGGCTTCGCATCTACTCATGGTCCCCTTTAGCGGGAGATGGTGTAATTTTAGGGGCGAAGCTCTTTAAAGCGGCACCCGTTCGTCCCTCGTAGTTGTAGTCGTAGTGCGTAACCAGTCGTAACGCTAGTACCAGATCTTGACCTCCAAGGTGGTGCCGGTGGGAGATTTTTCCTGTGCGTTGTTGAACAATAAAAAATTCGCAGCGTGCGCGTTAACTAAAAGCCGAATTCTTCTGTCTCTCATTCCCCATTAGCAGCCATTGGCATGTTCCAGTAGGAAACGTTAGTAGAAGTAGAAGTGTAAGTGTTAGCTGAAAGCCGACTTCTTCTGTCTCTCATTCCCATTAGCAGCCATTGTTTACCTCCAAGGTAGTGCCTGGTGAGATTTCTCCTGTGCGTGAATAAACAATAAAAATTTTGTTCAAAACGCCGTTGATTGATGAAATAAACCAACGAAAGACGCCAGATGTTTTCTAAAGCAATGGTTTTCTAAACAATGAAAATTCACAGCGTACATGTAAAATTAAAGTGAGCTGCAAGTCGTCATAACTCATCGAACCTTTAGTATAAACGCGCCCGATCTCACGTCGGTGATGATGTACTGGGCAGAATTCACGGTTTACCGATGAACCTCCGCAGCTTCGCCCACTCATCATCATTCACTCCGTGGATATGCTGTGATTTTTTTTAGCTACTGTTGTCGGTGTGCTTCAAGTAACCTTGAGCCAAAAGCCAGAGTCTTTATCGAGACATTCAAACGTAAACATCTGGACATCGTTGGGAGAACAAAACGAGATCACCCTGGCAACCATTCAAAAGTTAAGAAAATAAAGTTTCTGGCTCCCAACCCTTTGTACAGGCAGCCACATCATGGGCGCTAGTTACTGCCCAGAGAAGTGACAATAATTATTGTTTTTTAATGCTTGTGCACAGTATAACTGAAGCTGTAACTTCTAGTACGCTGATGTTCTATTTGTCATTTACAACAGCTGTGTCACAAAGAAGTGTAGTGAAGAGGAATGGCCAGCGCTGCAGCCACATCGCCAGTTCAAGCTCGTGCCTCGAGCACTGCTGGCGATGTGGCTGCAGTGCTGTACGCTCCTCTTCACTACAGAAGAGACAGAAAAACGCACCCTTTATTGTAATATTTCGGCACTGATAAAGGGTTGCCTGTGCTCTTTTCAACGCCAGCGGTCCTTGAGCTCGGCGGCGCCGGTTTTGAGCCACCTCTTACGAGTGATGGCTGACCAACCATTCAGCTTTGCCGATAGCCACTGGATGCTTATATCTATTCCCGAGTCCCGACTATGGGAGATCAGCCATATTGAGCCCAGCTCCTATGCCACGTTCCCACTAAGACATTCGGCGGCGACAGAGGCGCTGAATCCGTTTCGGTGACAGCAAGATCCGCCAGAATAGCCCTTTCCGGAACGATCGGTTCAGAACCGATTTTACAACGAAAGCTGTTATGAGATCATTTCAACGGCCATTTTTGGCGCCGTAGTTCTGCACCGCCGCCGCCGCCGCCGCTGTCGCCGCCGGTGTCCGTAACCACTATCGCACGCAATAAGAAAAAAAAGGAAATAAGAAAAAATTTCCAGGATGGAACGAGGTTCGAACCTGGGGCCTCTGCGTGGGAGCCCAGTGTTCTACTTCAGGGCCATGCCGGTGCTTGAAACAGCGTTGCAAAAAGACCCTATACAGGCTTCATGTCGGGAAGGAACCACATTAACGTATGTAATGTAGTGTGGTAGAAGAGCAAAATAACAACCAGGTGTCACACAAACACAAATTTTGTAACCGGGCGTCACACAATGCAAATTGCGCAACGAGTGGGTTGTTGAGTGCTTCCAACCCATTACAAAGGCATCAGCGATAATTCTTCATCATCAGCCACAGCATCAACAAAGTGCACATAATGCTTTACAGGTGTTTAGGGAGTACCACGGTTCTCCGCAGAATGACGAAAAATTGCGTAGTGGCTGCTTCCGTTCTTCACAAAAATTATGATGATTTATAGCATAGTGGGTTCCTCGCAAGTGCACTACTATAGGTTGCCAAGGAAGCCCATAAGGCTCCCATGATCCATTTCCTCAGGCTCTCAATGAAGCTAATTCCTTCTCGCTCTCGCTCTCCGTTTCTCCGGTTAACGTATGTTATAAAGCGTGGTGGGACAGTTAAGTAACGACCGGGCGCCACACAATATGAATTACGTAACTGGTGGGTCGTTTAAAGCTTCCAACCCATTACAAAGGGCTCAGCCATAATTCTTCATCGTCATGAACCACCGCAATAACAAAGTGCACATAATACCTCACAGATGGTACCTCGCTTCTCCGCAGAATAACGAATAATGTAGTGGTGGGTGCTTCCCAACTTCCCAAAAATTATTATTTGTGACGTAGTGGGTACGTTGCTAATGTACTTGTATTAGTAGCCACAAGAGAGTTTATAACGGGCTCTAGAAATGCCGCTCTTCCAGCTTTCGCTGTGACTGTGCTCCGCTTTCTGCGCAGGCCTGGCGTTTTTTTGCGGCAGCTGCCGCCGGATTCCCTCACCGCGAACCAATAGGAGCGCGAGTCGAAAATTCGAAAAAATGGCGGCGCGCTTATATCGCAGTCGACCAAGCCCGTAACGACAGCGAAGTCCTCCGTAATCACCCCGTTCTTTTCGACAAGCGCCAAGTGAAGCACAATGACTGTTGTTCCGAGTAGCAATAGATTTCGACCTACTCTTTCAAGTACACCATGTCGCGACCTTGCAGAACGGGTAGCATTACCTCGGCGCGACCAAGGTTTTCGCGTTTGAAAATGAGGACGAGCTAGCCACCACTGCTTGCGTAGTTTCTTCTTCGGTGAATGCCTGTTTCTGTTTTTCAGACATCGCCAGAAAGTTGATTGCCAGCATGCAGTCCCAGCACTTCGACGACTTTGCTCCTGTCAACACGATTCGCCATAACGACATGCGAAAACAAAGCGAGCGGAGAGCCGCAGGGCCGCGAGAACATCCGGGATATCCGGCGTCTGCTTTTTGGTCTGCGCTTTCCACGAAAGGTGGCGCTGTATTGCGTTTCACCGTAAGTCACTGGAAAATCAGTACCGCAAAGGTAGGCTGCACGCGGGCAACATTGGGCGGCGGCGGCCATTTCCCTTCCAGACCGTCCGGCGCGTTGCTAGCGTGTGTTGAGAAGTGACCGATCTTTTCGCCTCGGTGCCGTGTTACGCTCAGCGGAACGGCATTATGTGTGTGTGTGTGTGTTTATTCAAGAGGATAGAAGTGATTTCAAGTCATCGACAGTTATGGATCGACTGCGCGGTTAGCGGTGTAACTAATGAAGCGTGCGGCGAATGCTGCCATGTGCTCGCGAACTCGCTTCATGGCTTAATCGGTCTCTTTTCGTGTCACGCTCGGGTGTGTTCGCTAAGTCCGGAGCTGAAAACATAGTTGCATTAGCGCAGTGACATTGTGCGAGATGCCATTTACTTCGACATTTGGTGAATCTTGACTGTTTGCGCTAGCTTTGCAGTCGATTTTCAGGTTCACTGCACTAGAGAACGTTATCGAACAACATCGAGAACATTCAACATTGCGTCCTTCGACTGATCGCTGACACATACCTTGCTTGCGCACCATGCTTGCTGTTCAACTGGTTGTTATGTGTAATAGAAGTTGTGTGTGTACGGTAATTGGAAGTTGTGCGCGACGTATTTATGTCTTGATTCGGAACGCCAGCAGCCAAACGCATGGGCGAATCGGGGTGCGGTAGGTAAGGTGCGTCTTATCTTGCGATACGTAGAAAATAGACCAGCTAAAATTATTGACATCACTACTTAATTGTTTCATTTACTATTTCTTTTCTGCTTAATATTCCCAACTTTGCAGTGCATTTGCAAATATTTTGCTGTGTTCCGACAAACAGTTTTTTTTTTTTGCCTTGCCAGCGCGTAAACAGCTGGGGTTCGCTTTCTGCATTGCTGCACTTTTTTTTTTCATAATGCACTCTTATTAAAACTTCATCGGCACGGTGCTTTATGTTCTTTTCATCAGAAATAGCACATCCGGGAAATTTTTAAAGCTTCTGCAACACAATACGTATATAGACATATACAGGGTGTCCCAGCTATCACGCAGCACGATTTAAAAAAGAGGAACGGCGTGTAGGGTTTAAATACGAACAGCGTTACGTTACTCGTTAATCCTGTAAAAAAGAGGAGCATATTTGTTCCAAAGTACACATATTGTTCCTAGTACACTAGAATAGCCACTGCTATTATTTTTAATTAATATTTTTTTAAATAATTATACAGTTCGCGTAATTGTCAAAACAAGTACAATAATTGTCAAAATGGCATGAGGCGGCTATCTAGGCATGTTCAAATGACTTTCATCAACTGTGCTAATTGCGTGCTCATTTTTTCCGCGCTAATCAAGAAAGCCCGCTAAAGTAAAGCCCGCTAAATACGTGACTACGTGACTCGCTCCAAAGCAAAGGAAGCGCCCTCAAATAAGCTTACTGCAAACAACCACTTTGCCTGCTGCCTGTTGCGAAAGACAGCGTTCCGCCTTTTGGCAAGGGTATCGGGCGCCAGCGATATGCGTGCAATTTCGCTGGGATTCCCAGCTATCACGCAGCACGATTTTAAAAAAGAGGAACGGCGTTACGCGAATCAAACCTACAGCATATTGTTCCTAGTACACTAGAGTAGCCACTGCTATTTTTTTCGTTAATGAGGTTTAATAATTAGTCATAATTATATTTATAACTGGACAAGTACTCGCGTAATTGTCAAAATGTCAATGAGGCGTATGTAGGCATGTTCAAATGGCATCTAACTGCGCTACTTTCAACAACGTGCTAATTGCGCGCTCATTTTTTCCGGCTAATAAAGAAAGCCCGCTAAATATGAAAAATAACACGTGACTACGCTCCCACCCGCAAAGGAAACCAGCGCCCTCAAATAAGCTTACTGCAAACAACCGCTTTGCCTGTTGCGAAAGACAGCGTTCCGCATTTTGGCAAGGGTATCGGGCGCCAGCGATATGCGTGCAATTTCGCTGGGATTCAATCCGTTCCATAGTACGCCGCAATCATTCATATCTCACGGCCGACTGTTCTCATTGATAACGCGGCAGGTGTTCTGATTACGGCCTGACTCTGTAAAACCAAGCGGTGCGTTTCTATAGGCCGGGGAGTGGCAGATAGGGCGATGCGTTTTTTTTTTCTTTCTGCATTTTTTCCTTGATACTGTCTACCTCATAGGGAGCCTGTTTGAGCGCGCTGGTTCCCGACGCGCGCAACACTCTAGTCACGTGTCACTTTTCATATTTCGCGGGCTTTCTTGAATGAAGCGGGAGAAATGAGCGCGCAATTAGCACGTTGTTGAAAGTAGCGCAGTTAGATGCCATTTGAACATGCCTAGATACGCCTCATTGACATTTTGACAATTAGGCGAGTACTTGTCGAGTTAGAAATATAATTATGACTAATTAATTAAACCTCATTGACGAAAAAATAGCAGTGGCTACTCTAGTGTACTAGGAACAATATGCTGTAGGTTTGATTCGCGTAACGCCGTTCCTCTATTTTTAAATCGTGCTGCGTGATAGCTGGGACACCCTGTATAGGGCTCGCATAAAATCGACTCCCACAATGCGTGGGATCTGCTTTTTTTTCCTGTGGCCATTTCTCACCAACTAAACAGTATTTTGGGGTACGCTCGGTGCAATGTAGCATTAGCAAGCATTTTTTTTTTGGCAACTAATTAAAAATGCGATTAATAACATTGCCTTATACCAAGTATATCAACAGAGTTCCACGCTTCTGTTTTGCGCAATGGCAAATGATCATGCCACAATTGCCTTCAAGGTATACCAGTAAACAATTATTATTTTAATAAATCTTCAATTTCGCTCTCGTGCGTGACACGCTTATAACTCAAATAGCATACGTAATCTGTTCAATAGATCGAGATATAAACAGCCGAGCAAATAGCAAGGTATGTATTGTTTTCAATATCGCTGACCATAGCGAACCGAAAAGGTGAAGTATCCTGTCGCATGAGATCTTTTCCAGCAAAGTTTGCGTAGTTCACTGTAGAAAGGTGTGTTCTTCGAGGGGGCGAATTCATTCCGACCAACTATATGCAGCCACGTAGAACGGCGCTCTTTGACATTACTTTTTCCCACACGGCATGCAAAAATTAACGAGATTCTCAGAGTAGCTCACCAGTAACGTTCGATTGCTGGTGAGCTACTCTCTGGAATCTGCATGCAGTGGCGTAGCCAGGGGGTGGCACACCGGGGCCCGTCCCAAATTTTTTTTTCCCGTGGCATGCATAGCACGAAATGCCACTCGACCATATCTGCCTGCCAGGCCCCCACTTCAGATCAAGGAGGTGCCCCCCGCCCTCCCGAAAAAAATTTCTTACGCCCCTGTCTGCAAGGCGCGTTTAAAAATGCGACGAAGTACTTCTAGGGACCGTGTTACTGCTAAATGTCCGGCCACGCTCTGCATTGAACGCGCCTGCACCCAAAGTGCTTGGAAGGGATATGGCGGCGAGAGGTAACGTGATGCAAGTAAGCCAATCGCGTCGTCGGCGGCGCGCGGAAAACAGATGCGATACTCTGAAATTTTTCCAGTGACTCTATTTCACCGGTGTGGTTGGTAAGCAGTATGAACCATGCGAAATTTAGGCGGCGCGAGCGTTACGCTCGCTGTGGACGGCCGTTTCCCCACTGGAAACGAGCTTTTAGGCGCCCGTGCCTGCGTTGAGAGGCGTCGCCGTTGTCGGCTTAACCGATAGAGGGAACGAGGAGGAAAGAGAGCGAACGCGGAGCGCATTGAGGCGCTGCGTTAGCGTCTGCAATGCCTCGTGCCTGCTCGCTCTTCTTGTGACAGCACAACTCATGCCTCTTGTGCACGGGCACGAGAAAGTGGGTTGACCTGTGAGGATTGGGAGAAGAAGACGTGCGATGGTCGAAAAGACACTGCGTATGTGTGTATGGAAAGCTCCAGCGGACTCTTAGATCTTGCATCTAGTTTTCCGGGCACAAGTTTTAGAGTGCAGCTCTTGCGCCCGTTCCTGCGTTGAGCGGCGTCGGCGTCGTCGTAACCGACAGAGCGAGCGAGGACGAAAAAGAGCGAACGTAGAGAGCAGCAGAGGGTGAAAGACAGCGATAGCGAGGAGAGTGCGAGTAGGAGGGCAAGACAGTGGCGAGACAACAGATTCCGCGACGGCCACCCGCGGCGCCACAGTAGTGCGCGCCGTCGTGCGGTGGCCGATGACGTCATCACTAATTTATGCCGCGAGGGCGTCCACTGATACCATGTAAATAAAGCGCTGCATGAACGGATGCCTATCTGCGTCGGCTGTTGCGGAACGCGCCCACGCGCAGCCTTCCGCGGTCTGCCGGTTAGCGAGGCAGTCGCGCCTCAACTTATCGCAAAAATCAAAGCACCTAAACAGGTGCGCTCCGAATTCGCAATAGGCAGTACCGTAATCGCCGGTGAACTTTTTTATTAGGTTCATGATGTTCGAGTCTATGTGCGGACGTACGTACATTTCTCCCAAGGTGATCTGTGCTCCCACATGTGAACACTCCTGCGCCGAGTCGCGAACGGAGATTTGAGGCGGCTCGAGAAGAGGCTTTGTTAGCCAGAAAAAGTGCATAATGAAAAAACGCGCTGCCACTCCACGTTGAAGTTGCCACACTAAATGGCGTTGCGACGTAGATTTTGACGGCGTCAGCTCGTGCCTATGCCGATAACTAATCATTAAAAAATTAAATACATTCCCTTAAATACAGTAACTTGGCACACCAAGTTTAACGAACTTTGTTTTAGCCAATGTGTCGCAAACACCGATGACCACTTTGAAATACGTGACAACACGCGTGGAGACTTCCGTGCAAAATTTCAATATGACACTTTGACAAATTTGACCTTGATTTTATCTTCTGTTAATGAACCTATGATAGTTGATATGTTAAATGAAATTTCATATATCATGAGCTGAAATTATGGGCGATAGAGCTGTCAGAGTGAAATTTATCAGCCTAAACTGATTCGTTGTCGCACTTTAGTGTCCCTTTAAGAGGCAGAACAGAAAGGTATGGTTTTGCGAGACCTTGACTGAGCGTGTGCATATCTTCCCAAATCATGCTGCTCATCAGAAGTTTGTTGTGAATTTCGTTGTTCGCAGGAACCTTGGGATGAACCTTTGAAGGCCGTAGCCAGTAGCGATGAGTCAGCGGATAAAAAAGAGCGCCCAACGGATGCCGCAAGTCCTGCTAAAGCCATGGCGTCTGCAGGTCCCGACGGCGGCCTCAGCTGGTTCATTGCTGCGCTCTGCTTTGTCGTGAACATGCTCTTCTCCTCCTTCCTGCGCTGCGGCGGACTCTTCTTCACATCCTTCATGAGCACGTACGGCGCTACCCGCGGATACGCGTCCCTTCCGCTGAGCATGTACAGTGGATTCGTCAACCTCTCTGGTGAGACAGAGCCCTAAACATGACACATGGCAGGTCAAGTGTAACAATACCTGTGGTTACAGCTACAAAAGGACGCGTGCAGGCAGTACTTCTTGTAGCCATCTCTTTAACAACGACGCATGTGTGTGAAATTTGAGCAAATAATATCTGGGGTTTAACGTCCAGAAGCCACGATATGATTATGAGGGACGCCGCTATGGAGGTCTTCGGAAATTTCGACCACCTGGCGTTCTTTAACGTGCACCTAAATCTAAGTACACGGGCCTCAAGCATTTTCGCCTCCATCTAAAATGCACCCGCCACGGCCGGGATTCGATCCCGCGACCTTCGGGTCAGCAGTCGAGCGCCATATCCACTAGACCACCGTGGCGGGGCGAAACTTGAGCAAAAAACGTTTGGTTGAAAATGAATACCTTTTACGGTGTGGCAATAGATATCATATCCACTTCGGTATCTCATTCGATATCTTATTATGCCTTTAGACCAATGAAGCCTTCATGCAAAGTTCCTTAACATCAAGGCAGTGTCATATATTGTAAGCCAGCTTTGGAAACTGTTTCAAGAACAGATATTACTGGACGTTCTGGACTGCATGTTAGAATTACTTCGCGCTGGGAATATGCATTTTGCAAGTTTTTTACGTTGCGTTTATTTTACGGCGTGTTTTAGAATATACAAAATAGAAAATTCTTGGCTAGAAGATGACCTCCTTCTACTCCTGGAGCTCTACTGTAGGCAGGGATTGCACGCACCAAGAAAAATGCATATTCCACTAATTACCGTAAATACACTAATCAAAGTTTTAGTTATATACCTTGCGGCAAGTATTGCAATATGCGCATTGTAACCGCCGACGTCGTAATTCATACCCACTTGAAATGAAACCTGAGGAAGGCACAGATTTCTTGACCTGCGCCACAAAGCTTGCGGTGAATGTGTACCGTCGTTCCAGTTACTTGAAGCAGAATGAAACACTTCAAGAATGAAGCATTTCAAGAATGAAACATTTCAAGAATGAAACATTTCATAAGATCACAAGACGTTTCGATGGCTATACTTCAACGCTGCCGCTCCAAAGCAATGCAGGACGAAAACAGTCATGCGCTCATGCTTGTTCTTGCTCAACTATAGTCATATTGACTCTCACGGACACTGTATTTGTTCGGGAGCGCTCTTTTCTAGCGTACACGGCAGAGTGGTAGCTGGAAACGTAGCTGCTACCGACCTAGGTATTAGCCCGGTGTATCAATATTTCACAGCTGCTGCAACTCTTGTGCACTGGCGTCACGGGTTCATGGTAATTCTTTGAAGAAAATATTCCGGCACGTAGTATCAAATAACTGCTAGTGCCGGGGTGGTAGCAGCAACCACACTGGAGATTGTTGGCGTTCTACGCGTTGTTGCCTGGCTGCTGGTAGCGCCACTCGACGACTGACTTTCATGTCGCAGGTCTCCTCGCTGGGCCGCTCATCCACTGGTTTGGTGTGCGCACGGCCGCTGTGCTGGGTGGCCTCATGATGGCGATGGGCTGCACGAGTTCGTACTTCGCTACCGGCATACCTTTTCTAGTCGGCTCTTTGGGAGTCCTCGCTGGTGAGAACGCTAGTACTTACACTTTCGTTTAAGCTAGAAAACACCATTTATCTCCCCCCATCAGGTGCTTTGACGTCATACCAATACGAAGTAACTCGGAATTGTTATAACTAGGAGGATGACCGGTGCTTCTGACAAGTTAAAAGGGCGCATAGTGAGTGAAGAACCTAATTTCTCTTTTTAGGAAATGGGAGGGGCCGTAGGGGAGGGAGGTCTGTGACTCAGTCCCAGTAAGCCAAGGGCGTAGCCAGAAAAGTTTTTCCGGAGGGGGGGGGGTTCAACTATACTTTCACCATACGTGTGTTTTTATGTGTGCGTGTATATAAAGCAAAACTGAAAAATTTAGGGGGGTTTCAACCCCCAACCGCCCCCCCCCCCCCTTGGCTACGCCCCTGCAGTAAGCGTCCGTCACCACTTCGTGTGGCATAACGTCAGACTACCAGTAGTGGTAGGCCTCCGCTACCTCCTCAGCCCACCTCGGTCCTGGACACACAGAGAAACGCACGCGCGTTCTCTGGCAGTAAATGTGGGAAAAACTCTGCTCTTGGTGGCATTTGTACTCACGGAAAGTAAAGACAGAAAGCTCAACAGGCAGTATGCTGCTTACGGTACCACGCGGGCGCTTATCTTATGCTAGCCTGGCTAGCCTTAACTCAGACGCCTACACATATTAACGCAACCCAGAAGCCGCAATAGTGTCACGGTTGCTAAGCTGCGGCGGCATCTGGGTTGCCACGAAACACGGGCGGGGCGACGCCCTTTAAAGCGCGTCTTTTGGGCAATATCACGGGTGATTGTAACAAGCTTCTTCAACGCTGACACACCTCAGAGATTTGGTGTATACAAATAGCTCGCCGTTAGTACGCTTTCCGATAGGTTGCGAGGCACTGGGAGTTGTAAAGAAATACGTCTACTTAGGACAGGCAGTAACTGCAGCGCCGAACCATGAGATTCAAGTAACTAGAAAGAATAAGAATGGGCTTTTATCGAAAATAAATCATAAAAATAGGCGTTTTTCTCAAATAGTCAAGGATTTCAGCAAGTGCCCCCCGCCTCCCCCCCCCCCGAAAAAAATTCCTGGCTACGGGCCTGGGTGGAGCCCATTCGGCAATTCGGCAAGCATTCCCAAATTATGAATGGTAGTTTACCGCTATCCCTCAAGAGGAAGGCATATAACAGCTGCATTTTACCGGTACTTACCTACGGAGCAGAAACTTGGAGGCTTCCAAAGAGAGTTCCACTTAAACTAAGGATGACGCAGCGAGCAATGAGAAGGAAGATGATAGACGCAACTACGTTAAGGGACAAGACGAAATCAGTGTGTGTCAGGTATAAACACGTGCCGATAACATCCTGGTCGCAATCAAGAAGAAGAAATTGACATGAGCAGGGCATGTAGCGCGTAGGCAAGATAACCACTGTTAAGAGTAACTGACTGTATTCCAAGAGAAGGCAAACGCGCGAGGGGGAGACAGAAAGTTAGGTGGGCAGATGAGATGAAGAAGTTTGCGGGTATAGCGTGGCCACAACAAGCACAGAACAGAGTTCGTTGGCGGAACATGCGAGAGGCCTTTGCCCTGCAGTAGGCGCAGTCAGGCTGATAATGTTGATTACGATGATGAGTACACTGGAGGGTGTATGCGATCGTGGTCGTGTGGTTTAACGCGTCGGAGCGGGAGTGGCTGGTTCGAATCCCATGTCACGCACTTCGGAAGGATCTTCTTTGTCGGTTCCGCCGACACTGCTCATATAAATGCTAAACGGCCACACGAAGCGCCTGTCCTGTATTATTCGTGTTGCACATTTCCACGTACCCATAAAGATGTTTTCGCACATTGTTAACCGACGCTCACTGTTACTAAGGAATTGTATGCTGATTGATTTCTCCGTGTGCAGCGTAGAACATGCCGATGGCTTTTGCCAAGCGCACAGTAGGTCCGCACACTGTGTGTGTCGCTGTCTCATTGCTTTACATGAAGGGCCAGCGCCAGCTACCACACTAAGCCTTGCGGAGGTAATAAGCTTGGGTAATTTTAACTGCGGAGCACTTTCAAGGGACACTAAAGAGCAAAACGATTTTTCTCATATTAGTAAAGTACTCTTTCACGATACCAAAAACAGCACACTTGCTGCTAGAAGACGCTTAGTAAGCGAAAAACGCGCAAAAACAAAATGTGGGTGGCGACGCCACCTTGAAGTTTCCGCACCATTCGCCGTGACGCCACATGTTTTGACGGCGCCTACTAGGGACTACGTAGTTCCTAATCGGTAAAAATGAAGTATATTATCTAATGAATGGGCCATGCACTTAATATACCAAGTTTGGGGTAATTTTGTTGAGCCAATGGCGCCAAAATACGATAAATACACTTTGAAATCCGTGACATCACGCGGGGAGGTTTAGGCGCGAAATTTAAAAATGAAACTTTGAACTTGATTTTCTCCTCTATCAATAAACCTATGATGGACAAATTAACGACATTAGAGTACTCAAAGCACAATTTATCGATCTAAACCGTTTCATTGTTGCTCTTAAAGGGATACTGAAGTGGTTTTACAATTCGGTAAAACTTTGTTGTTAACAAGGACCAACATTATTGTCGACGATGGCGTAATTTTTTTCGCTGTTGTGGCAGCAGGAGCTTTAAAATACGCGAAAGAAAAGTCCGTCTTGCTCTGCCCGCGCGAACGCGCCGAAAGTGTGGGCGTGACCGCAACTACGTCATCGTCGGTAGTTTTGGCCACGGTGGTAGAACAACAGGTGGCCTGACGCGGCGCTCCGCCAATGCGCCGCGCGTGTCACGGAGGTGCTCGAGTTGCCGCCGCTTTTCCGCAAGGTGGCAGAAGGTACATTCTGGGCCGATATCTCCGCTCCGGCGCATTTGAAAGCATGTGACCAGTGTGCGTCGTGAGCATTTAAACTGCAATTTACATCTTTAACTTTTGAGAAAGAGATCCGCGGTGTATTTATTACACCAGAGAGGCCTAGAGCAACACTGAAGAGTTGCCGTCGCTTAGAACGGACGCGCCACTAATGAAAGCATGCAACGCAACCAGCGTTGCAGCCGCGTCTCTTCCTTTCTGCTTGGTCATCTTCGATAAATGCGGAGGCGTCCGTGGATGTAAGCGTCCGAAGAGCAAGAGCGTCCCTATGTGACGCAACCAGCGTAGCAAAGTCGCAATCAGCCTTCGAGTCATGAACGCGGCCAGATCACTGTGGTCGTGATTAGGTGATCCCACGGCTTGAGATCCGCTCTGATGCGTCGCGTTTGTTGCGCTCTGTCAAACGAACGCGCGCGACCGCATCGGTGTTTCCGCTCACTTTGTAAGCTGGAACCACGGCTGAAACCACGGTGGCTCGATCTGTGCCGCTGATGCGGCGGCCACCATGGGACGAAAATGCTTCGCTCGAAATTGCAAATCTGGCTACAAAATGTGCAAATAAAAGCTGTGCCTTCTCTCCGCGCCGAAAGACGAAAAGCGACTGCAGTTGTGAAGAAATGCAATTCCACGGAAAGACCGCCAGCTACTGTTTTCCGACATACATACGATAGCGTGAAAACCAAATGTTTTTTTTTTTTACTCTATACACTCGCCGGTAGAATTTTGCACGCTTTCGAAAAAAAAAAATACGCGCGCGTCTCTTGCAATCGGCACCCTGTGACAGTCATATCGGGACTACCCGCGCCGATTAAAAAATTTTAAGCTTCATAAAGCCTGGCGCTCTCACTTTTGCGGTCGAAGCTGGCAGACAGCCACTACAAGCTAGTAAAAGCACAAACAACCGGTTAAAGCCACAAAATTACCTAGAGAAACCGGTTTTTACAGCCCAGCGAGAGCTTGCAATGCGTGTCTTTCGGCCCAAAAACTCGTCGCGAACCTAGCGGCGGCCGCGAGCAACTCGAGCAGTACGGCGACGCGCTCGCGGCGCTCAATGGGCCACCTGTTTTATTCTACCACCGTGGTTTTGGCGGAGCCGTGGCCTCCGTGACTACTTCTGACTGCGCGCGTTGGTGGAACGGATCGCGAAGGCCATGCTTTTACAGAGCTGATGGCGCCGATGACGCGGCATACCGAAGGTGACGTCACCGCCTTCGCTCAGCAGTTCAAAAAGCCCTGCAGCTGCAGCCGCTCTTTTTTTGCCAAGAAATGGCATTTGCGTTCACTTCTGTGAACTCTCACATTGGTTTTCGTATTCAGCAAGGATCAAACTATGATTACACATTCCAAAGTCATTTTTTTTAAAAAGTGCTTCAGTGTCCCTTTAAGTGTCCCTTTAAGGGCCCGGTTTGTCGTCCATCCATGCATCTCATGTGGAGTGATTACGCTCACTGTTAAGCGCTCAATACAGGCCATAACAAGGCTAGCACTGCTCAAAACCTTGTTAAAATGAACGAACAAGGTCTACAGTAATATAATTAAAAGAAATAACCAAGAAGTAATCCCAATAATTAACTAAAAATACGTTCAGCTTCGCGAGCGTCCATAGCGTCGTTGCGAAGGAGAGTGCAACGCTTGCCGGCGTCGCCGTTTACGAGCGTGCATAGCGCCGTTGCGAAGGAGAGTGCAACGGGAGCGAGCGCACGCCGCATTATATACGAGCACACAGCTGCGGCGGAGAGAGAGAAACGGGAGAGGAGAACGAAGCGGAGGCAGCGCTCACGTCTGCCTCCTCCTCCCACCTTCTCGCGTGAGCGCCAGAAGGTGGGAGAAGGTGGCGTGAGCGTAGTATGGGTGCGGACGCCGCAGAACGGACACTGCCCCGAGCATAAGATGCTTTCGCATCTAAAATTGCTAAAAATATTTCTGAAACCTGCGGCTGACTCCGGGGCCGCGCAAGAGAGGCAAATTCCCCTCCCATACGCTTCGCGGGCGCTGCGTCGCTACATATGATGGGGAAAGAAAGTGACGGAACTCGCTGCAGACGACGTGTATCTCAACTGGCATAACAAGCAGGAATTCGATAAAGCGCAGTAAAAAGTAGGTACACGTCGCACACCGAGTCTGCGAATCTCCCTACAAGATTATACTCGTATCGGGGAAACCCTATATCCTTACCTCAAACATTGGCTTAATCGGCGCTTTGGTAAACGGAGCAGTGGAAACTCTACGAGCGGGAATCGCTGGTGCCCGTGCTACGCATTCCTCAGGTTTCACAGTAGTGTATCTGCCACACGCTCCTTCTTTCGTGCGCCGATAAATAGCGAAGATAAAAGCAGGCGGTCCACAGGCGCACGAAACTAGGCGTTTTTGTACAGTCCGTAGAAAAGAACCATTCGTTTGTAAATGTTCTTTGTAAATGTAGACACTTTTTTCAAGATAAAAACTAATTAATCTTTATTATGCATTCATTCATTCACACATAAACTACTGCATTGCTATATGGGGTTGCACGTACCATTGTCACCTTAAATCCGTACAAATTATACAGAAAAGAGCTCTTCGCATAATAATGCCTAATGATATTCATATCAGAGGCGATGGCTTGTTCCAAAATACTAATGTGTTAAGTGTCCCCAATTTAGTTATTTACAATATCGCTTCTATAATATACAGAATATTTCACGGTAATCTCACCTTGCTGTCAGTTTCCCTTCGTCTGTCACCCCGAGTGAACGAGTGTTTTTCACGCTACAGACTTTTACTACCTAAAATAAATACTAATTATGGCCGTCAAACTTTAGAATTTAAAGGAAGTACAATTTCGAATAGCCTTACTACTAATCTAAAGACAGCCCCGTCTCTTCACTCTTTCCAAGCACAACTAAAAAATTCGCTTCATACCAATTGATAATGCAATAGTCATTTGTAGTCATTGTTTTCATATATGTTCTTACTCTCACTTATACATATTACAGAATGAATTCCTGTTGCTTTATTTACATCGCATTAACGTGCCAGTTATGTTTTTATTCTTTAGTAACGGTGAGCATTGCCTATGAGACCACATTCTGTCTTGATAAGTTTTCTTGTGTTTTTGATGACTAAATATTCCCTTTTTATGCTGTTGCCATTTAGAGTTTTTGATGTTATAATGCCGTTAGGGACCCTTTAACAATATTGTTGGGTCCCTAAAAGTGTAAATACATGTATCACAAAAATAATGAAATAAATAAACTTCAAACTTCAAACTTCAAGTGCATATACCTAGAACCGCGCAGAAGGCGAAAATTCCAAGAAAAGTTTCATGCAATACAATCGGCCAGCGTAACGCAGGAAAACGGACACACAACAGAAAGAATACAGGACGGGCGCCTCACGTGGTCGCTTCGTCCTTTAGCGTAGCTAATATGTCAGATAAACCAAAGCAAATTCGCAAATTCTATTTGAACTGCTTCGTCCACACTGCGTTCTTACAGCATTAGGTCCACACACGCCACTGTTTCTATACAAGTAGGCTTTTCCCGCCGTGTACACGCGTTGATGCTCTGCAGAAGATCGCCGCCCGCCGGGCTGCCAGCGTCATGGACTTATTAGACATGAACGTTTGAGTGTGGTGGGGTCGCGCGGGGACTCAGGGGGCCTGGGAGGTCTTGAATACCCTTGCAATAAAGTTTTTTCGACTCGACTCGACTAGAGGCTAGAGGTCATTGTAAACCTGGCAGTGTCTGTGAAGAGGGAACCGAGTGTTTGCGCTGGCAGTCTCCACCGGTCGCTGCAGTGGAGCTGCACGCCCGACTCGAAAGAGCAGCGCGCGAGGCCGATAGCGCAGCTAATTCAGATGTGTGTCCACAAAAGCGTATGAAATATGCGAGTCGTTTACATAAAAAATACAGTGAAGGCAATCGCAAGATACGTTACAGGTCCTCATATTACAAGTGGGCGCACATTCTTTACTGCCTTCAAATGGTTCTATCAGATTTGCAATGAGAAAAATAATCAATGTCGTATTTTTAGAGCTCGCGGAATCTTTTGAGTAAATCCCACTCTTCGTACAGACAGTGGGATGTGATACCGAGAGAAGTAAACAGACGTAAGACTGCTGCAACGTGTTAGGTGCTCCCAACAAGTGATTTCATAAATTGCGAACATGTTCACCGTTGTACTCTCAAACTTTTGTGCCTGTTAAATATAGAGGTCCAGAATAATTGTTTATCCTAGACAAATGGTGATGTACAGGACCAGGCTTATTGAAGCGAAAGAACATGCTTATATCTGCAAACAATGTGTTCAATCTCTTCTATAGGGTCCGGTCATGGAATACTCTTCAGCTGCGTCATTATTGCCATCAACGAATACTTCGACAAACGGCGTGGCGTGGCATTGGGCATCAACCTGACCGGTGCGACGGCAGCATCTTTTGTGTTCGCACACATATTTGACCTCCTCCTCTCAGAGTACGGCCTCCGCGGAACCCTGGCTATTACAGGAGCCCTCCTACTCAACATAGCAGCACTAGGCTTTCTTTTCCGAAAACCGCCATGGCAAGAATCAGCGTTCGAGACAGACAAGGTCGTTGGAGAAGACGCACAGAAGTATTGTATCGAACCAGTGACATGTTTACTTGACGACAACAAGGCTGAAGATAGGAGGCCATCTGCCATTCTATCCACGCACACAGTTTCCCTTAGGCGTTGTGGAACACTCGTAATAGTGACGGATAAAGAGACGTCAATTCAAGGCACATCAAGCATAAGAAGTCCGCCAGAATGTTTGCCACAAGAAGACCACACGGTCGAAGGCGTTCTTGACGACACAACTGGAGACGATGAAATGAACCTCGCGTGGTCGAGGAGGGGGACGCTTTTGAGCGTCGCAGGGTCCTTGCTCGAAGAGGAAAAGGCCTTGTGCTCTTCGAGGCGAGGAACAGTCATTAGCCTAACACGAAAGGGCTCGATTATTGGCGATCTCGACCTTAGGAAAGTTGCTCTTCTTCAAGAGGCAGCAGAGCATCTAACTACAACGAAAACAGCTGACGCGGTTTTCGAAGAAAACGCAGCATTCCTTGGCACTGCGCAAGTACGGAAGGAAGGTCGAGGACTACAAGCGAGCAGAGTTTCATGAGACCTAATGGTTGTGGCAACCGCACCGATGCTTCGAGGCGAAGTACAGTCACTAACTTGGGATCTCGATGCCAGATAGAAGTGCCCTGCATGCCGGAAGAGCCTATCCGCATACTCATCCAGCAAGAGCACGAACGCTCATCCGATTCGGCTCTCGATAGCGTCAAGGAAGTTCTGCGACTACCCCGCTTCTATTGCCACATGTTGAGTTATTTCTCGTACTCCTTTCTCCTGGACACTGTGCTCGCGGTCGCAGTGGACTACGCTGTCGATGTGGGCATTGACAGTTCGAGTGCTGTGTTAGTGCTTACCTTCTTCTCGGTGACGGACACCATCGGGCGACTTTTCGTGCCCTTGCTAACGGACTTCAAGGTTGTGTCGCCGCTCAGCCTGATGTGTGTAGCGTATTTGGCGATCTCTGTGATAGCGTGCTTGACGCCGTACGCTCACGACATCGCGCCATTCTGGGCAGCCATGATTACGCTGGGATTGCCGGCAGGGTACATACTGGTGGCTATCTCTGAAGCGGTTGCCGTCGAAGTTGGCATTCGTAACTTACCTATCGCCTTCGGCATCCTGTCTGGCTTGACTGCTGTCGGAGCCTTCTTGAGGCCAGCAATCATAGGTGAGCTTTTACAAAGAATAAATAGACCTGAAATACGCAATCTCTGTGCTTATATTAACAGTTTGCCAAAGATAGCGTTTCTATTTTACTATATTCAGGAGTGACTTGCACGTCAGAACACTTTGCAAAAGTGAAGCGCCCGACATTAGTTCCATTGGTTCAGGAACTTCCACTGGTTCCATTCCATTGTTTCAGGAACGAATAAATAATAAAATGCATGTAGCAATGCGAGTTTGAATGACAACCACAGTAATTAAGCCATGTAAAAGCACAAACTGTGATGTTCAGTATGCGGCCGCGTAACATGTGTAAGTTACGAAGGTATTACTATACGCTTGTCTGTTTAGGTGTTCCTTTCTAGTCCTCGTGTGTTTTGCGCAACGTTAAATTTTCCAGTATTAATATATTTAGGATATACATATTTACGTACAGGTGAACAACTCCTTTCTTAGCTACTAGTCTTTATAGATTACCTGGTATAACCATTCCCTTCGGATAAACCACGTGATAACCTAAACGTATATCACTTGCTTAACGTAACATTGCTCATTGTTATTATTATCACCATAAGTTTAATTATATGTGTTGCAGGGCAACGTCATTTCTCACAAATTACTGCTTATTGTTGGTATGGGTGTGTCTCCTTGGTTACCTGGGCGTATTTAAATGGCATCAAGAGTAATTATAATTATTTGTATATACGCTTACTTACGCCTCTTTCAATTATCCATCTTCAGCTATATGAGGTGGTATTTTTTAATTAACACAATGACATTTGTTTGAGCGACATAATACCCAAGCCAGGCTGCAAGTAAAAGCCAGTGTGACAATAAATAATCGCTTATTGGAAGCAGCGGCCCATCACCAGCGGCTAACATATTGATTTACGGACCCACTTGTGCTAAAACGTGCGTATGGAAGCTTTATTCTTAAGGACCGCATGAAATACCGCGGTGCAGGCGTGTCTTAGGAGTCATGCTTTTCAGTAATGTAATTATGGGGTTTCCCGCGTCCATGATATGTATATCAGGCATGTTGGAGAGGGGAAGTTCTGATTAATTTTGACTACTTGAGTTTTGTTAGCCTGCACCCGAATATAAGCACAAGGCTGTTTTCGGGTTTCGCATCCATCGACACGTCACTGGTTTTTCCGGGTATAGCTGCTGAGCGTCATATGTACCGAATGAATATCGCGACGTGAACTGTGACGCAAGTGAAAACGCTATACCAAAGGTGGTGCAAGTCATGCAGTAGTTTGCGTCCTACTGATCGTTGCAGAAAGGAGGCACTAGGTTGTCATTACCGCTCCCTGATTTCGCCCGCCACGACTGCTTGCACACGAGCGTGCTCTCGAACAACTATCGAGGGAAAACACTTGAACTGTACATGACACTTTTGCTGATAAGTGCATTGCTCAACACTGTCGGGCGGCGCCTATCTGCTGTGTGTTCAATGGCACACGATTCTTAAAGTATCTTTTCTTTCTTATCTTATTTTATCATGAAAACTGGCTTAACATGCAGTTTAGGAGTCTTCGAGCCCACGGTATCTCTTAAAGGGGCCCTGCAACACCTTTCTTAGTTATATTGGAATAGTGTCATTATTGACGTATGACTCTTCACGAGTCATATGCCGCAAAAATGTTTCGAATCCGTCAAGTCTCAGTGGTGTTACGAAATTATAGAGATCATGTTCCGCAGCTTACTCCCTCCACTCAACGCCGCGAGCGCGCGGGAAGCTGCGCGGGGCGTGAAAAGAGGGAGGACGGAGGTGCGAGGAGGCGCCGAAGAGTTACGCGAGCGCCGGCGGCATTTTTTTTCTTCATTTTTTTCTCTCTGGCGTCTCGGCGCAACCACGTGGTCTGTGGCGCCACTTCCGGTCGGCTTGCGTGGTCGTCGTCGAGCGGAGCCCATCGCACCGTGTATCGCGCGTGCTTGAAAACTGCGAGTCGGTTTGGTAATGTTGGGTGTGCACCTCGAACTGCCGTAGTGTTTTTATCACTCTGCCAACCATGGACGCAAACCTGCGTTCGCGTTTGGAACGAATGACAGCTGAGATGGGTTTCGACCCACACTCCGATACACCGCCTCGTCGCACTGCTCGCGCTTGAATAGTATTCAACACGGCAAAGCTGCGTACACCCTTCTCCCAGTGGCGGTACTTCGATGCTGTTTGCTCTTCGAATGCGGGCGCACAGCGAGTGCGGGCTGACAACAAAGAACTAAAGACTAGAAGAAAGGATCGTGGGGCATCAGGCCGGCGCGGACCCATCCCCCGGCTGTCTACAGCTACCGTGAAAATGCGAGTCTGCTTGGTTGCTGTGTCGCGGTTTCTCGGGAACGTGAGACTACGGGGAGGATACGCCGAGGTACGGCTCGATGACATACTGAACAGACAGCGAACGGGACTCTCGCCATACAGCGAACACAGGTATCCTAAACTAGCCGGCGCCAGCATTGTTATCAGAGAAATGCTGCACCGCTGCTTCGGTCGGTCGATCGTGAGAACGTGCCGACGATGCAGTTTCCAGCTGACGAGGCAACACTCGAACGGCTGCCACTCTCAACGGCAACCGGCGATGGTCAAAAGCACAGAAATATTCACGATTTCGGCACTGCGCGTGGTGAAGAAAACGCAACCACGCAACTACGAGCAGACGAGATGTCGGTGAGACCGGAAGTGCTAATATTAATGTTTGTTCGGTGTTTTAACGGCATAACACAATATAAACATACATATTATCTACTTATTGAACTCAAAATTAACAACGAAGGTAATTATGAGGGTGTTATCATGATTATAACATCAGCCAATGGTGGAACTGCCGACAATCGCGTCATATATTGCGGGCTAATACATCATTTGTCGAGAGAGGAGAGAGCGATTTTCAGCTTATTTTGAGAATTTATTGTAAATTCCAGGCCGCTCGCTTCGCTATAACATTTGGCTCGCGTATTCTCGGGAGCCTCGACTACCAATTGGCAGCGCTTTTTGACCCTGCTCAAAAAGTGTTGCAGGGCCCCTTTAAAGTTTGTTGGCTGCGAGATTTCCATAGAGTTACAGGGCCATAAACTAAAATATAACTTCCCACAAACACAATTCCAAATTCTTATATGCTATAAAATGTGTTTCGTAACCCATCCGACGGTTGTGCAAAAAAAAATGTTTGCAATTTATGCCCATTTGAATAGAAAAAATGAAATGGCCTTAGCTACAGCTTCACCTTACTGCGCGTCTACACCCACTGCGCATATACGATGTACATGTACACGCAGCGTTTACAGCTTGCAGAAAAATGGAAACGTTTCTAGAAAGCATGTGTGGTATGCGACCTGCATAACTTAAGCTTGAACTAAATTACACGCAAGCGTCATAAGCTCCCATGTATCATGGAAACATTTAATAACAATTTCTGTGGTTTTACGTGCCAAAACCACGATATGATTATGAGGGACGCCGTAGTGGAGGGCGGCGGAAACTTCAACCACCTGGGGTTCATTAACGTGCACGTATATCAATGTACACGGGCCTCTAATATTTTCGCCTCTGTCGAACCCGCGGCCTTCGCGCCAACAGCTGACCACCGTGACTACTGTACACCACGGCGGCTATGCAAATTTTTGAGTAGAAATAAAAAATGAGAGCTGACATACTCTATGGATGTGTAGAGTGTATGTACACAGTGCTTTTTAGGAAGCCATATTCTTATTTCAGAGAATATTTGTCGCGTTATGTAAGTTTTCATGCTATCCAGGGATCGCTTGAAATATTATCCTTGTCACTTGCGCAGATTAGTGCGATCTTGAATGAGTCCACGCCAGCACTATAGTGTCACTCACATGATGTCAAACGGGAAGGTTTAGTAACGCTGGTTACAGAAAAAAATATTGACGATCGTGTATTTGGTGAACGCATTCGCTGAGTCGGAGTGTGTTGCCTCGGTAGCAGTAGCTAAGAAATAAATATCGAAAGCACAATCGGTAATATTGTATGCAACCATTTTTTAATTATTGTGAATTATGCTGTGCAATCAAACATAATACACTGCAAAAATTAAGTACTACTTTTGCTCTCAGGCTGATTTCGGCCAAGTTCGCCAGGGGTCTTGACCGAACTGTCCATGTCGTGTATTGGCCACGTTTATCGCGCTCGAGTAGATGCTGTCACATCATTGACTTACTTTATTTGCATTTAAGTTTGATATCAATACCGCTATATCACACTTTTATATAGCACGCGCTGGGTTAAGTAATGAATGAATTTTGTACCAGTTAATTCATCAATCTCTACTACCATCAGGTTCAATGGACACTTTTCACAACAGTCCGCAGGCCGCTGATCACAAGGCAACTGTTTAACAGCATTGGAGTGACGGTCTGGAGCACTTCCACGCGTGTAAAAATATTACAGAAATAGCAAGGCCTCACGTAAAACCGCGAAGAATACTCAATGCGAAATGACATTTTGTATACAACCTATCAAAAGCGTTTAAAAATATTGTAATGTGCTTGTGACGGCGAAGCAAGCAGAATTCCAGTGACAACGATAGAGTTATGTTTTTCCTTGTTCGTTTTCTCCTTGATGTGGATTGAAGTCCCGTCAAGATGATCGATGTCGATGAAGCAGGAGGCAGGTTGGAGGTAACAAAACTTGAAGGTATATTGCAGCGAAATATTTACAGTCATATGTACATCTTGCCGAAGCACACTGATGATAACATAGACATCATCAGCGTCTTACTCTTCTACTTAACTTTTCTTAAGTTAGAGCCTAGAACACTGTTATTACACACGAAGAACCGAGTCTCACTGTTCGACCACCAAGTGGTTACGGCCCAGACGAAAGTTGCATCGTACGGAGTCTTACTGATCGATCAGTTAAGCGATTACAGCCTAGACTGAAGGGAAACGAATTCCGTACAGTCTTAAGTACCTTGCGGTAAACAAAGAAAAGGGGAGGTGGCCACTGGTGGTCCGCCTCGACATTCCCTTATCCAATCCGTTTATCCTCAGATTAAGCCACTCCCTACTGGGCTGTCCTTAATCTCGACAGCAGTGTCTTCACAGTGCAGACAGGCGTTTTGGCACTCTTTCCCATCATGGCTCTCCCTCTCCTTATCCCACGCTCTCAGGGATTCTCACGGTCGAAATACATCTGTATCTTACACCCATACCAATACACATCGAGTTGAACCCGCGGTGCCAGTCGTTAAACGGTTCCGGGAAAGAAAAGGCGTATGCCTGTCTTAGAATAACAGAGAGCTGAGCTAGTTGGTAAGTATTCATTCTAAAAAGACAGGGCGTGCAAACACGTACACAAGAAAGAAGTCAGGACACCACAAACGCCGACTAACAACTGAAGCGATGCACAACGGCTGAAAAGAAAGAAGGCACGAAAACTTATCTGCGCATGCCCATGCAACATGCGAACCTATCAATCCGGCACGCGTGGCGGTCTACGTGAAAGATAACTGTTAAGGCATTTGATTTCACCTTTATGCAAGTTAATCGACGGTTGGCTCACGCATGCGCTACCACTATTCTCGATATGCCATGCTTCAATCATCAGGCGCGTTTCTTCATTTCTATGCCGGTACAACACTGTGCATTCATCAAATTTTGGCGTGCACTTACAATCTCGACAATGTAAAGATAGTTTAGAAGGTGAGCCTCCTGTTAGCGACCTCTTATGTTCCAGCAATCTCTGGTTGATGCATCGGCCCGTCTGTCCTACGTAGAAGCGGCCGCAGCTGAAAGGGATCTTATACACCACACTCGTACGGCAATCAGTGAATTTGTTGGTGTGTTTTACTAAACAAATATCGGTCCGCTTCTTGTCTTTTACTCCCTCATTCTTCTGCACAGCGGCACAAATCTTACCAAGCTTATTGGCAGCCGTGAAAACAACATTAACGCCGTATCTAGCTCCTACTTTCTTTAGCCTGTGAGATACGCGATGAATGTACGGTATACCTACGACACGTTTCTTCCTATCGCTTTCTGCAACCATGCTCGGGCTTAACACGATCGACTTCTTTAAACGTTCAGCGACCGTGGCCAGTGCATCACGAGGATACCCTACATCTAAAAGACGTGTAACCTGTGCGTTAAAGCTATCACTCATTTTGTGCTCACACGACTTGGTGAGGGCTGACTTAAGGCAAGACATGGCGATGCCGTTTTTTACAACCTTCGAGTGCTTCGACGAAAAATTTAACAGCGGTTTTGAAGATCTAGGAGAATACTGCCAGCATACGTGGTTCTTCTGGAACGTTAAGGAAATGTCTAGAAATTGTATTCCATTATTCTGAGGCACCTTTTAATAAAGCTCAGCCCTCCTCCATTTAATTCAAATTTTTCGCTCACGAAAGTTACCACCTTTTCAAAGTCCTCACCACTACAAAAAATCAAGTAATCGTCCACATAACGAAAAACTTTAATAACCGAATTACCTAAGGCGCCTTCCAAAAGATTGTCAATCTTGCTAAGCTATAAATCACTAAGAACCGGAGCAACTTTAGAACCAATACATATCCCTGATTTCTGCACATAAACGCCTTCCTTCCAACCTACCAGCGTCGACTTTAAATACATGGATAGGATTTCTAGAAATGCCCCGGTTGAAACACCACATTTTTCGGTGAAAACCGTCTGGTGCTCTTGTTCGTTAATACATTCATTAACACATTTTAACAAGTCCTTATGCGGCAAAGAATAATACAGGTCTTCAATATCCATACTAAAGGCCTTACAACAGCCGGGGGTCTCCTCTGAGAGGAACTGAACTAGCGCCTTAGAATTACGCATGCGAAAAGGGTCTGAAAAACTCAAAGAGGTTAAGCAGTTCTGCAAATAACTAGATACAGCGACTTGCCCGGTGCCTTGCTCTGAAACGATTGCTCGAAACGGAATCTCATTTTTATGTGTTTTGGCTGAAAAAAACAATTCTGAAGTAAGTGATTTTGCCTTCTTGACATTGCAAGCTATTCTCTCAAGATTATGTCTTAACGAAAGGTCGACAGCACGTTGCCTAGCTACCGATGGCTTAACTTTTACCATCCTAAAATTCTTTTCTACGGCTGTTAATGCTTTTTCTGAGAACAAACTGTCCGGCATAATTACAAAATAGCCTTCCTTATCTGAAATTACTGGCCTGAGTTTCTTCTCGACACAGTAATTAACCAAAGGCCGGATAGGATCAGAACACTTGAGATGCACATTAGAACCCTTGATGCTAGCAACGCAGTCTGAAATGCAGTGGGAACGCTCTTCTTCAGGAACAAGTCGAGTGATTGTACGCGGCAAACTTTAAACGTCTATTGGTTTCAGGTTCGGAGAGGAGAAAGAGGAAGGAAAGGCAGGAAGATTAACCAGACGCGCGTCCGGTTTGCTATCCTACGCTGGGGGAAGGGGATTAAGGGAGAGAAAGAAGGGAGATAGAAAGAAGGGAGCATACAAAAAAGTAACAATACACGCGAGCCTAAAGAACACAGCTGCGTTCCATAGTACTGGACTCAGGATCTCATACGTTCCGCTGTAGAGAGTCGTGTCATGGTGCCTACTGAAGGCTTGCAAGTACTGGACATAGAACATCCAGTACTTGTTGCACGGACTGAGCGTAGGGCGATTTCAGCTTGCCGACGAACACGCGGAGTGTGTCCAACAGTGACTGAAGCACTATGATGGTTGGTTTGTCTTCTTCAGGCAACTGGTCAGTCGGAGATTCAGTGCGCACTGTTGCCGATGTGCAGTGTGAATCTGCATGTCGCTGCGACTTCGGCGACGCAGGCCAAGCTGCGTCAGTAGTGTCCATGCCTTCATTGTCGTGCTGGTTTGCACCGGCCGTCGATGATCTCTGTGACTGTGGCTTCGGCAATGGAGGCCAAGTGGAATCTCCAGAAACTGTGCGTTTTACTGCAGTTCGTTTCGTGCCGGCCGCGAAGGGTCTGGGTGACAAGGGAGTTGGTGAAGCAGGGCGTTCAAGGGGCGCTGCAGATGCACAAGCATTGGTTTTCTTGGATGTACGTCGGCGCCGATTTCGCCGCTTTGTGACTGTTTCGGCAGCCTCGCGATGCGATGTATGGTTCCTTGCCATTTGTTTCAACACAGCAATTTCTCTTTTCATTTTTGGGCACTGTTTTGAGGAAGCTTCGTGAGGTCCATTACAATTGGAACACTTGAGAACATTGACTATACAAGTGTCCGCAGAATGGGTTTCAGCGCAGCGAGAACATACTCGCTCATTTTCGCATACGCCTCTCACGTGACCTAGCTTCATGCAGTTGTGACATTGCAGTGGCTTCGGCACAAAAGGTCTCACAGGGTGTCGGAAGTGACCCACCTTTACGTACGGAGGTAGAGAGTTGCCTTGAAAATCTATTTTCACGCAGCGTGAGGTACCCTGTGGGAATCGAGCGCGCCCTTCCCTTTGGCGCCTCGTTCCCCAGCTAGCGCGCGTGTTGGCCCCGCGCGGCTCGAGCGCCGGGAACCGCCGTTAATCGGCGCCCAAGCTCAAGTTTGCGGCGCGACGACAGCGCCGCGCCAGCCGCGCTGCGGCTCTGTCGGACAACACTGAACCGTCGCGCGGCCGACTCAGCCCCTTTCACGGTAGCGGTAGCGCACGTGCGCTCGCGTTCTTCTCTCGGTGCGGGTAACTGTGGGGCCGTCAGCTCGGCACGTTGAACCGAGAGGCTTGCTGTGCGAAGCTGCGCATTTCCACGATGGCAGAAGCGACCCCGCGGAAGCGCAAGCGTGGTCTGAAGTATTGCGGTTTAGTGGCCAGCCACAACAGTGCAGACAAGGCACACGATTCACGTGTTAAACTGTATCGGTTCCCGGGCGTGTCGCACGAGAATAAAGGCGGCAAGCGTGGATAGCTGACAGCGCTGTCTCGCCTTCTATTTTGGCTGTCTGAGTTCATCGCTTTCGTTCGTTCCGACTACCTGAATCGGTAAGTAACGGGGCGCATGCAAGCGCTACAGTAATGATTACTCGCTGTCTTCTCTGTTAAAGTCCAGTTACGGTTGTAGGTGAAGCAACTTTGTGTTTTGATTCCCCGTGCTCGTGAGACCTACCCGTCGTTGTTGAACGTTCACATTCGCGTTATACCGTTAGCTTTGCGCGGTTGGTTGAATTCAACTGAACTCCGCACATTGTCAGAAGTTCGCCGCCTGCATTTCACGCGTCGGGAAGGCTGCTTTATCACGCCGGAATGGACGTCTGTGCATTTTCAGCAAGCTTTGACATCGTTCTGCCGGTTTGCTTTGTTTTTGTCACTTTATTGGGGTGATATATATTTAAGCCGCTAAATATAACTGGCACTTCATACATGCTTTGCAATTGCAACCTTGAATTAACCACCTTCTGACTTTGTGCGATTTTCTAGCCGCGTTCACGCAACAGGTTTTATACGCCTGTCAAGTCGGTATCATAAAAAGAGACTGCAAGCATGACGCGAGAGCCGAAAAAACGAGGCGAGCAGTTCATCTTGCTTCACAGTGGTTGAAGCTCAGCTAGCTGCCTCGCGTCTTAATCGGCGGGTGATTCTCCAGCGGCACGGAGGACTTGACTCTAACCTTCTCAGGAAGCAGTGCCATGGCCGTATAATCTTTTTTTCGCACGCCCCAAACGTTTGTTCACGAAAGTATACGGCTGCTACTGTAAGCATGCCATATCAAAACAACAATCATATGATTCGTAGTCCACGCCGCAGAACATCGATAGCGTGTACGGCTTCATTTCGGAGTGCATGTGGACCATTATTCATCTTTAACGTGACAGAATGAGACTTACCTCGAGGTATATGTCCTACACGGTGTAATCGCGACTTGGAAAATGCATTTCGCTTTGAGTCGGGTGTGGTTGTCGTCGATCGTCTGCTCTTCACCGTTAACGTGATTGACGAGCTTTCCTCATTTTATCAAGTTCGCTTTGCGGAAGTGCCAGTCAAGCTTGAAGATCCTTTTGAAGCCGCACTGCACGCGGTACATTGTGAGACGCCGCAAGTGCACCGCGAGAGCTCTGCACGTGCACGGAAGCGAGCGGCAACGCGGTGGCGAGAAGGGAAAGCGCTCGCTGATCACGCCCCAGTTTCTCTTTTTCTGCCAGAGATGGCGCTGCCTGTCAAGAGCAGCAGCGCCACTAAGCGTTGCTTGGGAAGCCTATGGCGACCGCGGCGGCAGCGCCAGGCTTCTTTGTCTGGTGCAAGCCATGCGTCAGCCTCCCGGCGCGCGGGCACGCGTCCGGGCATGCCTCGACATGCTCACATGCTCACGCCGCCAAGCTAGCTTACGTCACTGTGCAACGCCGTTCCTCATTGGCCGCCAGTGACAACCCCCTTCCCCCTTGAGCTCGCTTCTGTCTGGCGCGGGCTTGCCCGCGTCAGATGCTCTCAGGCTAGCACGAGAGGTTGACGCGCTGCTCTAGCAGGCGGCTTCTCGTTCGTGTGCTCGACTGCTACCCTTTGTGTGATAGTTGTAGCACCGCTGGCAAGCGTACTCGATCGGTCTTGCGGAGATCCCTTTACGGCCTGCAAGCCCGTGACTGTCGTACTGTGCTGCATCTTGGGTTAATAAACCAGTTGTTGTTGTTACCCTGCCTCGTGCGTGGTTTCTGCGCCGTGTCGGAGAGAACGACGAACCCGGCCGCAGCGTCGTCGCACGCAGCGGCAGTGGAGAACGTCGCGTCCCTACACGGTCGCGCTCGTAGGTAAGCCTAGTGCAAACCTATCTCCACATAACTGGCGCCCAACTTGGTTTCGGCATGGCTTCAGAGCAGACCCCCTCGAGGCGCTCGTTCCTGCTCGATCCCGTGGCGACGGACTTCTCGTTCGATGCGGACGACGCCGGCAGCACGAGGTAAGCTCGCCTTAGCGGCCCTCGGCTCTCGGCCACCGGGAGAGATCCCGTCTTTGGGGCCTCCTTTGGTGATGACCGCTCGAATGTGGACTACAGTCCTAGCCTAGCCAGTATCGGGTTTTCTCAGCTGTTCGAGACACGCGGAGTACGTGCTTTCGGGCCCCTCCAATGCGTCGTCTCCGCTCGCTGGCCTTTCTTTGTTAGCAGCACAGCTGAGTGATTAACCCGCCGCACCGGAGCGTCCCTACTTGGCCACATGGTGCTGGCATTCACACGCTCGCTGTCCCATCGTTGTCACGAGCGTGAAGGGTTGACAGTGTCGTCCGCGAGCCAGCTCGCATAGGCAACACCGTCGCCGCGTTTGCCGACGATCATTTTCCTCATGCGCGCCTTGGCGACGCTTTCGCCAAATGTGAGCCACCGTGCTCCGTTGTCGATTCGTTTGCCTGTCGCATGAGGCTTCATGCATCCGTCGGGGCGGAAACCCTTCTTCTCTGTGCCGTTTATTGGCCCCTTTGGGTCTGGCGTGCATGGCGGAGATACAGGCGCACGACCCTCGAACGGCGGCGCCTGCCTCGGAGATATAAGCGCTGCACACAACTGCGGCAAGGCTCCAGGCAAAACATTGCCTTCCATCTCGCGAGCAGCACCGCTGTTTCGTGCGGCGCGCTTCGCAGTTGGTTGTGCGCTGGGAGAATCGCGCGCGCCGACAGCGCTTTGTGCATCTCCCTGGTCTTTCGCTGCCCGGTTCTCGGTCGCGTCTTTCTCGCGCGCACGGGTATCGTGAATGACTTCCCAAGCGGTGGCTACAGGGTCGTCCCTTTCGGCGCCCTACAACCATTTGCAACCCTCGTAGTGGCTACCGCTGCCTTTAAGCACGGCACGCCACTCGAGATTTCGCTCGCCGGTAGCTTGACTGCTATGTCAACATAGTGCCATTGGTGGAGGAAACGGACCCCATGGCGCTCGTCTGGCTTAAGCGCTTGCGGGAGCCCTCGGGCCGCCTCGCGCGCTTGGCGTTGACTTTGCAGCGGTACAACTTCGTTGTGCGCTTCCGGAAAGGGAGTTCAAACGTCGTGGTTCACGCCTTGCCGCGTGCCCCCGTTTCGGTGCGACACTTGTGTTCTCCACTCCCGAGAGCAATCGCATCGAGTAGACTCCGGGGCCTCTGGCTCCAATGGGTCGAAAGGCGCGAACCCCGACGGCGAAGTGACTTTTCGAGTCGGTCGCCTCGGGTGAGCACGTCACTTCAGCCGGTATCCTGTTAAGCAGAGAAGAGATACCAAAGGTACAGCAGTGCGATCCGTTTTGGGCTCCAAGAGCCGTGCTCCCAAGGAGCGGGCGCGTATTGACAGTCTGGTATTGCTGTCGGCGCCGTGTGCCGTTTACGCAGTCTGGTATTGCTGCGGGCACGTTGGATTCGCATCTGTTTGTCGCCGGCGGAGTTCTCCTGCGCTCCACATCCCACCAGAGGAAGCTCCCCAGGAGTCTTTTAAGGTGGGGGTACCCCGCAGTCTAAGGAAAGCTACCCTCGGCTATTTCCACGACTCGCGGTTGGCCGGACAGGCGAGGGGCCGTAAGACTTTCTAAAAGTTGTGCCGCTCTGCTACCTGGCCAGGCATAAACGTGACGCTCTTCACTCCTCGTGTGACAATGCGTGCAGTCTCGTGCGGGCAAGCCCCCCGGGCTCATGCAGCTGCCCTCAAACCCTTTCGTCGCCCGCAGCAGCGACTTGGGAGGGGGGGAGGCGGTCACACAACCGCAGGAAAGCCGGGAGAAGGCTGGCTCCAAGCCACGCCATCGGTACAACCTGCGGAAACGCACCTAAGCGACCTTTCTCCCACTGACAGGTAGCTGGACTTTATTCCATACCATGACAGTGAACGGAGAATAACCGCTAAGGTGCGGCGGCACGCGTCTGGAAGTGGTAGAAGGCTCTCGTGGCCGAAAATACCTTCTTACGTGTTGTCCAAGCCATAACCTGGCAAGCGCCCCCTTTGTTGGGCAGCACTGTCAGGCAGGCACCCTTTTTGGCAAGCCGGCTATGCCGGGGACATTTCTGTCCACTCCTGCATCGCCCTGTCGTCTCCCTGCGCCTACCTTGCCACCAGCCTGTTCCAGACCTGATGGCCTGCTGTTCCCTGGTCGTCCCAGCTGTGGCCTGCTGCCTGCCTTCTGCCCTGCGGCCACCTCCATCCTGCCTTACCCACCTGGCAGCTTCGGCAGCCGCCCTCGGCGGCTGGTCCGCCCACTCAAGCTTTGGCCCAGGCCCGAGCGTGGTCGCTCCGGCTTCCGTTCCTGGCTGCCTGCTGTTCCTGTGTGGCCTCCCGCCCCAGCGACTTTCGGCGGTTGGCTGCCGCACGCAACTGGCAGCCACGCCTCGTACGTTCCCGGCTGCCAACCTCTCCAGTCCGGCGAACTTCAAGCGGGCTGGCTGCCCGCCCTTGTGCAGTCTTCCCCGTTCCTCCTGGGCTGTGGACCTTCTTACGGCAGTGGGCTCCCCCCTTGTGGTGGAACTTTCGGTGGAACTTTTGTGTGGTTATGGACGACCTATGGACTTGTACCTTTGGGAAGACGACGCCCCCCTGTTGGACTTTGCCCCGTTGGCCAGCCCCCTTGCGGCTGAGCTGACCTTGCCACTTGGCCTCGGACAGCCTCTTTCACAGGCTGGCCTCGGTCTTTAGGAGGGGGGAATGTGGGAATCGAGCGCGTCCTTCCCTTTGGCGCCTCGTTCCCCAGCTAGCGCGCGTGTTGGCCCCGCGCGGCTCGAGCGCCGGGAACCGCCGTTAATCGGCGGTATGGCGACCGCGGCGGCAGCGCCAGGCTTCTTTGTCTGGTGCAAGCCATGCGTCAGCCTCCCGGCGCGCGGGCACGCGTCCGGGCATGCCTCGACATGCTCACATGCTCACGCCGCCAAGCTAGCTTACGTCACTGTGCAACGCCGTTCCTCATTGGCCGCCAGTGACAACCCCCTTCCCCCTTGAGCTCGCTTCTGTCTGGCGCGGGCTTGCCCGCGTCAGATGCTCTCAGGCTAGCACGAGAGGTTGACGCGCTGCTCTAGCAGGCGGCTTCTCGTTCGTGTGCTCGACTGCTACCCTTTGTGTGATAGTTGTAGCACCGCTGGCAAGCGTACTCGATCGGTCTTGCGGAGATCCCTTTACGGCCTGCAAGCCCGTGACTGTCGTACTGTGCTGCATCTTGGGTTAATAAACCCGTTGTTGTTGTTACCCTGCCTCGTGCGTGGTTTCTGCGCCGTGTCGGAGAAAACGACGAACCCGGCCGCAGCGGCGTCGCACGCAGCGGCAGTGGAGAACGTCGCGTCCCTACACGGTCGCGCTCGTAGGTAAGCCTAGTGCAAACCTATCTCCACAACCCAAACGAGTAACTTTAGCGATAACACTAGCTTCACTAGCTGGCTTGACAAGGGCAGACAAGTCGGAGCTGGGTATGGTAGCGTCAACGTCGTAGATGACGCCGGCGACGATGTTGGAGCCCATAGGGATGTAGGAGCGGACGTTGATTCCATCCAGCTCTGTGACGTTGCGTAGTACGTTCAGAGCGGCAGTATGCGAAACATCAATCGCCATGACATTCTTACGCGGGTTCACTCTGATGTCGATGATTTCATTTGGCACCAGTCTCTCGAGCAGAGCCGAAACAGATTGCCTGTTGAGGCGCTTCATGTTGCCGTTGGGGACAGCAGGAATGAAGATGATGATGTTGGCCTCGGGCCTTCGCGGCGCTTCTTCATTTTGTACGTTCGGGGATGAAGAGGGCCTGGTGTTGCGCCTCTTCGCCTTTCGGCTTAATACAAGTTCGAAGTCGTCATCAGATGACCCCTCACCTGTCTGTGAGTGGACATCCTCGCTGTCATAGTCGCAGTAAGGGCCCGTCCGCTTCCTGGACGCGGCCGCCGCTGACGCCGCAGGACTTGGCAGGTATCCGAACTGGTCCGCGATCATCGCCGATGGGCACAGTATAGTAGCCTTCACGGGTTGCACATATTATTGCGCAAAAAAGGCAAGAGCTACTCGAACAGCGTTCCGCTAAGCAGACACTTCGTCGTCGTCATTCGGTTTCAGGTTCGGCTTAAAACAGTATTTAGGACCTAAGGCTAGGGTTTTGCAGTCACTATCATCTAAGGCAGCTCCTCCAAGGACTAGAAAGTTATTTTGCGGTGAAACAGTAGAAATTTTCTTCCTCTTACATGGTTGAAGTTCTCGAAGTTTTACCCTCCATATGAATTCCGCATGCTGGTTAGCTACCCTCATCCAGTCGGCGTACATCTGCTTCTGGCGGCGATCGTCACGCGAAGTCGAGCAACGGACCTTGAGGCATTCCTGGTAAAATCTCACTTGACGCCATGATTCCGCGGTCAATATGGCACATATCCTCCTGGCATGTCCGGTAGATGGTTGCAGAAAGCCGCACAAAAGTTGAACTTCAACTGGGCAAACTCTATTCTTAGAAAACCATCAAAAAGTTCTAGCACGGACCAAGCAAATAGCAATTAAAGAAGCCAAAGAGTCTTTGTGACCTTAGCTCCCGCAGCTTGACCCAATTTGTGAGACCAGCTTTGTCTATCCTGTTTTCGTACTTAGTCAATGGGAATAGTGGTGAGAAGCAGCGCATGATCGCTGCCTCGGTGTCCTTCCGATTGACCGAGCCAGAATGATGTTCAAATTAAAATATAAGCCATGGAGTATTTGTGCTCAAAGGGACACCCGTGAAGTTTTCCTTAATCGGTTTGCCGTGGTTACCGAGTGCGGCATTATTTTGTGATAGGAAATGGCGTTCACGGCTGCGCTTGTATGTCGATTCAACCTGTCCCTTGACGTTTCTAAAGGTATACGTTATATTGACAGAGGAATATTTTAACTAATTCACACTATTCAAGGATCCAAACGTGGAATCATTATTTTTAGAAAACGAATGATATAGACTATTTTACGGGTGGGTAACGGTGCCGCCATATTGGACCTTGCCGTTTTGTATTTTGAACAACTAAACGAGCAGTTCTACAGTGAACGCATACGCATTAAGATAGTTGGGTTGGTGCATTCGACGTTTCATGACCTTGTTAATTCACGTCACGATGTACAACAGTGAGGAAACATTCATTCAACAGGTAAACGTGGAGGCGCCCATGTGTCTGACGTAAAAGCGTGCATGTGCCCGTGATGACTGTATCATGTGGCTACGAATGTCCGCCGCTAAAGCTAATGCTTAATAGAACTTTTTGTTGGGCTAGTTGGTACATGCTTACTGAAAAACCAAAAAGACGCGTACCATCAAGGAAAAAAGTAAGGCCCTTTCTGTCCTGTCCTTACTTTTTTCCTTGATGGTACGCGTCTTTTTGGTTTTTCAGTAAGCTAATGCTGCCTTTGATGCAGGTGTTAGAGTAAAAATCACGGTGATACGATACGAAGTGTAGTACATGCTGGAAACCTAGCCTTAAAATTTTGGTGTTTGAATTCGTGAGCATTGTAATGTCCGGCGTATCTTTCCGCCTGTGGCAGGTTCGGCCTGATGCGGTGTCGGTCAGGCTCGGCCTAAGCAAGGGGAATAGTGAAGTATTAGCGCATCAGCAATCATTCTCGTCTTTCGTTGGAGCGCTCCAAAGTGAGCACAGCCGCTGCGGCAATGGACAGTCGCAGCGCGTTCATGAAAGCGAAACAACTGCCACATCACGTTCAACGACGCTGATGAGCAATTTCACACAAAAAATCAGATTTTATGCTTTGCCTTAACGAGATGCGTGCCATAATCTTGAGTGCTTCTTGCATATGTGCCAATGATACAACTACGCTCTACGGCCGATGTGCTCGAAATGCGCCCGTACTGTAGCTGTTCGCATAATTAGCAATTGCTAACTTGCCGACATAAAAAACTGGCACAGAGATACTAAGAGTTAGATTATTGGAGTAGCGCAGAGCCAGTTTCATACATAGTAAATTGCTCTGCCGATCTTTCAGTCACTGTCAGAGTTGGCGAAGAATCCTCCTTTGCGTACCGCTTTCATCATTCTTCGCAACAAGTTTCTCTTGAGGATTGTACGGAATACTTCATATCAGAACAAGCGTTGAACTCTTGTGCGAACAGATCTTTATTGTTTTTTTTTAAATGCGAAGCATTTCTTAGCGAACTTCTGCGACTTTGAGCGTATCTATCTATCTATCTATATATCTATCTATCTATCTATCTATCTATCTATCTATCTATCTATCTATCTATCTATCTATCTATCTATCTATCTATCTATCTATCTATCTATCTATCTATCTATCTATCTATCTATCTATCTATCTATCTATCTATCTATCTAGCCGCCTACGACTTTGCGCTCTCCTGGCCGTTTCGTTAATCGGATGTATACCAAAATTGGCGTGTCATAACATGGCCTTATTACGAACATAAATGACAGGTCATATCATGAAACTCATGACACGCATGTCATGAACAGCATGATTTACATTCCATGGCCTCTGGGCTCTTGCGGCCGTTCCGTTAAATTCATATATACCAAAATTGGTACGGCGTGACATGAGTTCATGACAAACATAATGACAGGTCCTAACATGCAAATCATGACGCGCATGTCATGTGCAGCATGATTTACATGACAAGGTCTCGGGGCGCTCGCGGCCGTTTAAATGAAGGGATACATACGAAAACTGGTATGACGAGACATTTCTGTATGGCGAACATAACTGACACGTGGTAACATGAAAATCATGATATGCATGTCATGTATGACATGATTTACATGCCACGCTCATGGCGCACTCGCGGCCGTTTTGCTAGATTGATGTACACCAAAATTCGTATTGTGCGATGTGACTTTATGAAGAACATGAATAACAGGTGGTAGCATGAAAATCATGACATCCATGACATGTATGTTATGATTTACATGCCACGCTCGTGGTGCATTCGCGTCCCTTTCGCTTGCGTGATATACACCAAAATTGGTGTTACGCGACACGACTGTATGACGAACGTGAGACGTGGTAACATGAAAATCATGACATGCAAGTCATGTACGACCTGATTTACATGCCACGCTCATGATGCGCTAGCGGCCGTTTCACTAGATTGATATACACCAGAATTGGTATCGCGCGATGTGACTGTATGAAGAACATAAATAACAGTTGGTAAGATGAAAACCATGACATGCATGTCATGTATGTCATTATTTAATTGCCACGCTCATGATGCATTCGCGGCCGCTTCGCTAGCTCGATGTAACCAAAACTCGTATTGCGCGAAAGGACTGTATGACGAAGGTAAATGAGACGTGGTAACATGAAAATCATGACACGCATGACATGCACGACATGATTTACATGTCATGCTCATGACGCACTCGTGCCGTTTCGCTTGCTTGACATACACCAAAATTGGTATTGCGCGACGCGACTGCATGACGAACGTAAATGAGAGGTGGTAACATGGAAATCATGACATGCAGGTTATGTATGTCATGCTTTACATGCCGCGCTCATGGTGCATTCCCGGCCGTTTCGCTAGATTGATATGTACCAAAATTGGTATTGCGCGATGTGACTGTATGAAGAACATGAATAACAGGTGGTAACATGAAAACTATGACATGCATGCCATGTATGTCATGACTTGCATGCCACGCTCATGGTGCATTCGCGGCCGTTTCGATAGCTTGATATACACCAAAACTGGTATTGCGCGATGTGACTGTATGATGAACATTAGTGACAGGTGGTAACATGAAAAACCATAATATGCATGTCATGTATGGCATGATTTACATGCTCTACTCATGGTGCACTCGCGGCCGTTTCGCTCCTTTGATATACACCAAGATTGCTATTGCGCGATATGACTGTATGACGAACTTAAATGAGAGGTCTTAACAGGCGAATCATGTTATGCATGTCATGTACGGTATGATTTACATGCCACTGTCATGGTGCGCTTCCGGCCGCTTTGTTAACGTGATATATACCAAAATTAGTATGGCATGACACGAGTGCGTGATGAACATAAGCGACAGGTCATACATTTATATACCAGAATATGCGTTTCATTGGCATGGTGTACACTAGATTGTGCATGCATGCGTGCATGGCAAACATGCGATATATGGTGGACTAGATGCCATGGCATGAATGATATGATTTGGCTCAAAGAGAAACAAGGCGATGTATGCAGCTCTATGCTGGCTGCTTCGCATTACATCGATTCCCACAATACGTGGGATCTGCCGAATTTTTTTTGACCATTTGCTTGCTCTATTGCAAGCGTCTGTTCTCATGGTTAAGGCTTTTTCTTTCATTGTGTTACTTTTGTGTTACCGCCACCCTGTTGTTCGAGTAATTTTCGACACCTTCGGTATGTGCCTTTAAAACAGCTAAAATGTACGCATTTGGAAAGGAGAACAGTCGAGCACCTTTGTATTATTTAGTAGCAAAAATGCACCGACGATTACGATACTGCCTAATGCGAATTCTGAGCGCAGTTTCGTGTTGGGGCAACTCGAACTGTGCTTGAAGTTTTGGCTATCCGCAGTTGTAGCAATGTAAAATACGTTACATATTGCCGCAGAAACTGCCAGCGCTCGAGTGCTACGCACACCACTCTGCGCCTTGCAGGCGTCTCGAATCAAGAGAAACGGCGACAGCCCCGTTACGACAAGCGAAGCCAGCCGCTTGTGTTCGTCCTGTACTTCTTCTTTGTCCTCGTTTGTTTCCGCGCTCTGCTACCAGCCAGCCACAGTGCACGTGCCAGGCCTGCATGCGCACGAGCTCCGACCAAGGGGCCAGCGCGCGTGAGGGAGGAAGAAAGCGTAAAGCAATGAAAGTGCTCCAGCGTTTTTTTGAAGACACTAATATTTGCGATGGCTACTGAGTTTCTTCAGCTTGTAGGACTATATATATATGTATATATATATTTTTTTCTTATTTATTTTGTTATCCTAAAAACTAAGTAGAAAGGGGTAGAAAGAAACAACTCCTTCATTTATTTTCTGTTTCAATAAAAAAAGCGAGGTTAGAGGCCAGTGGCTCGCGCTCGCTCCGCGGTTCGCACTCCGCGTTCGATTTATTTCGTATTCATTTGCTCTATCGGTTACGCCACCGACGCCAATGGCGACGGCGCTCAACGCAGGAGCGGGCGCCTAAGAGCTGCGCTCTAAAAAACTAAGTACAAGTTCGAAAGCCAGAGACAGCTTCACGTTGGCTGAAAGACAACAAAAGCACGTCGTAAATAAGAATGTAAATCCCAAAAATCAAAACTCTCACGTTGCAACGTAAACGTCACCTGAATGCAGCGAATAGGCAGAAACAACAGAAGCAAGCGCAGAGCACTCTTTCAGACGTGCCGTCATGAGCAATGCACTTGCACTTGCCGATTGGTTTCGGTGTCACTTACGTGTCCTTGCCGTCACGTTTTTTCTTTCCTCACGCTCAGGTTTCTTCCGAGACAGCTACGGATCGTATGACGGCCTTTTTCGTTTGATGGGATGCATGGTGCTGTGCTCTTTCCTGCTCACCGCTGCACTCTGGATACAGGACCGGCGGAAGACGTCCACGCCACCGACCGAAGCATCCAAGGACGCCATTGGTGATCTTGACTCCCCTCCGCCTGCCGACGAGCACTCGTAGGGCACTGTGATTGCGCAGAAATAAGGACTTGAACTGCATAGGGCGTGTTCCCTCCTTAATTACAAGCGCATGCAAACGCTGTGACTCGAGCTCCATAAGCGGATGCGGGCTGGTAAGCGGCAACGAACGTCACCACAGATGCCATTGAAATCAAGAAGGTTAAAAACATTTGCTGGAGTGGCGATTATTACGCAATAGTGAAGCCGTGCCCACGAAAAGATGGCGGCTGTGCCCGCCATCTTAGTAGGTGCACGATAAACCATCGGCTTTTGGCGAAGGAAGCGAGCGTTTTCCTCGCACGCCAGAGGAGCTTAATATGGCAAAGTTTACGGGTCTGATACTGCTCCAAGTGTGTCTTTGTGTTACTAGTTTTCCTAAATAAGCCTCAAAGTCATGTCAGATTTTATTGGAGATCAATCGCCATTACTCCTTTCGAGATGTTACTTTTGTCGGCAACAACGATTATTTATTTTATAATTAACGTAGTATTTACACTGACAGATCTCAGCCATTTGATCTCTAAGTAGGCACCACCGGAAAAGAGCATGTTTCCGAGCTCATTTGTGGGCAAAAGCTGGCTTCACCTTTGCTGGCAAGGTGTTGCGAGAGCTGCCACTCCAGAATTTTTTTTTAAACCTCCTTGATTGAAATGCAGGTTTGAACGCACCTTACCCCGTACATCATTGAGGGCTAACATAGTTCCTGTAATATATAACGCATTAGAACCCCGGGTTTTACAATGGCAGTGAAACTGCGCGTATGCGCGGATTAAATGAAGGTGTCCCCATTTCTGATCCCACATAAGGGTACATGCGCGCTAAGAAGAAAAAAAAAAAGCATAGAGATGGCCTGTTGCTCTTTTAACTGTGGATCAGTTTAAGGGAACTTCGTCATCTCTTGTCTCGCGTTGTGGACATGCAGCGTCTCATGTCACGTGTTGGCGTCACGCGGGTCCCACTTTTGATACACATAAGCCGAATAGGCTGCACGTTCGGAACGACAGCGCTTGCTTGCCCGTGAACGCCGGCGTCGCCGAGGGGCTGATTCGTCTGTCCGAGCCAGCGAAGCGACAGCGAAACGCCAGCGCGGTAGTTACACACAAATCTATGGAATAGAGAGGCGGAGGCGAAACGCCAGCGCCAGGAGTTAGACGCACCGCGCTCGGAGCAGCAAACAGTAGAAAAACAGTAGAAAGGAGACCATAGAACAGAAAATAGGCAATCGCAAAACAAATCAGATAATCCCAAGAAAAGAGAGAAAGAGAGACTCAAGTTTTGAGAACCAAAAAAGGATAAAAAATACCAAATAATCGCACGAAAAGAACAGAAAAAAAGCACAAAAGAGCAGACGAACACGACATAAACAGAAGGGAAACACAGGCGAATCAACGCGCCGCAGTTCGCACGGCTTTCACTTGGGGTGGAAGTGGCTTGGAGTTTTGATGAGCCCTAACCTGCCACATGTAACAGTCCTTTCATAGATACGCGTTAACTATCCTTCAGGAAGGCGCGCCCCCCACGACTCTATGAACACAGCATAATTACCTCCAAAAGAGTGTCAACGTGTATGTTTATAGAATAATATATGCGGCGGCAACTCCGAACTCCCCAGAGAGAGCAACAGGTAACCTTCTCGCTTTTTTTTCGTCTTGTACGCGGAACATCAGGTTGTCTTTCGTCTTGTTCCGCGTAAGTGTACGTGGAACATGGGGTTGCAACACGTTCTAGCACAAACAGGAAATCGTCCATCAAGTTATCTGCTGCTTTCGCGCTTCGTCCGGCGAGACGAGTAGGCTTATAATCTTCGTTTATGACACGTCTTCCCACAATGTTTGATTATTTATTACCTCTTGTGATTCGTGTTCCAAATAAATGTTTCATTTATGATGCCGTCTCTTTGGTGAGCTTTATGTTTGACAAAAAATTGCCTGATGGCAGAGAACCAAAGCATAAGCTAAAGGCTGTATCAGCCTGAAAGGGGTTCTCTTCGGGAGACAGTTGGACAGACTCGAGACATTGCAGCGTTTAAAAGACAATACAGAAATATTAGCTTTGATAAGGACAAGCAAAATGCATCATTGTGTAAAAAATTTAGTGAAAGTAAGAACATGTATATAATAAAGAAACTAAAATAAAAATAATCTTTAAGTGTGTCGAAGAAGAACATGTGTGTTTTGATTACTTTAGAAACTGGGATTAACAATAAACCTGCTTTTCGCCAGGAGTAGAAAAGAAACATGTAAAGGATGTGTTACGTGAACATGTGAATTTTATGTGGGATGAGAAAAATTACAGCAGATATTATGCAATCTGTACTATGCTGTATAACACTGTGGAATTAGCGAAAATAACGCGCGCAAGAGGAGGCAGACAAGAACAGTGCTGCCTCGTATTTCAGGGGTCATCTTTATTAGGCGCTCACCTGACATTTTTGTAACGGAACACCAACAAAAGCAACAGTCTTTCCTACTGACTGAAGAAAATGTACACTCGTCAACAACAAAAAAGAAGAAGGCAATGAAACAGAATTCTGTTGATTTATTTTGTAGTTGGTGAGTATACGTTTTCTTCAGCTATGTTTTTTCCTCCCCAGAAACCCAAGACTTTAGCATTTCCTACTGATGACATTCAAAAAAAAAAAAAAAAATCAGGTAGGTGGAATGTCATGGCATCAATATCCGGTTGACACTATCAGCTTTCGCAACCATTTAAATGGATGAAACAAAGAATGAAATTATATGTATGTTTATGGGACGGCAGTTCTTTAGCGTGGGTTTTTAAGCAGTGGAGCTGTCTAAGTTTGCGCTAGGTCTGGCGGCGTTCGGAGAAACTGCGCCATTCATTGCTGAGCGATGACATCATCCATCCGCCTAGGAACGCGTTGGAGGAAGGTAAGGTGGGCAAGAGCGGAAGAGAAATGGAGAGGAGGAGGACAAGAAATAAATACAACTAAATAAACTTTCTTCGCGAGGCGGGATTTGAACCTGGGTAGCCACAATCCGAAGGCGAGTGTCGTCACCACTCGGCTATCCAGGCTTTTTTTCCCTTGGTCATATTTCTTTATATTTAATGCGTATTGAAAAACTCACATTGTCCCGTATGCATCCGCCTCAGTCAAATCGAAAGCGAAAGCCATCATCTTCTTTATCTTCGAAGTCCGTCTATTGAAGCCCCCGCGCCCCACTCCGAAAGCTTTCTGCAACCAACGTGGTTTTGCAAAGCCTCCAGGATCGGAGGCATTCAAAGCTTTCTGCATCTCACCTTGTTTTGCGCTGCCTCCAGGATCTGCCGACATTTGATCTCGTGTGGGGCGTCACAAATTTTGGCGATCTGTGACATCATGATGACGTCATATGGTGACCTCATCACGTGAAGAATGTTTGCATCGCTCGCGTTTACGCCGCCGACGTGGGACGCCGGTCAATTTTCGCGTTTGATGAAGCATCTAATGCTTTCGCCTTAAGAAACAGCACACGCAGTATCACATAGAGTTACGATGTCGCAGTTGCATAGCAGCAACAAGTGTACAAGCGCTGCTAAGAACGAAACCCGAAGGCTAACCTAAAGTCCCATATTGCAGGGAGTGTGCTTCATAATGTGTTGCACAGGAACGGTGGTGAGGCTAGGTACCTCACCAAGATGGGGCACCAGTCCAATCTAATGTCAAGTTCGTCGCACACGTCCTTTAAGTGAATAGCCATTCTGCTGAAATGGGCGTGTGAAGAGACTGTCGGTTCAGCGTTACGGTCTTGTATACGCGTCTTCCACAAACTGTGCATAACAGGAAGGAAAAACATATCTGAAGACACATCATCAAGAGATGTTGGCATAAGATATCGAACAGTGTACGACTTAATTGCAAAATCTTTCTGCAGAGTGCGCTGAAGGGCAAACCAGAATAGAGTCACTGGAAAAACTGTCAGAGTATCGCATCTGCTTTCCGCGCGCCGCCGCCGACGCGATTGGCTTACTCGCATCACGTGACCTCTCGCCGCCATATCCCTTCCAAGCGCTTTGAGTGCAGGCGCGTTGAATGCAGAGCGCGGACAGACATTTAGCAGTACCACGGTCCCTAGAAGTACTTCGTCGCTTTTTTAAACGCGCCATGCAAGATGCCAGAGAGTAGCTCACCAGTAACCGAACGTTGCTGGTGAGCTACTCCGGGAATTTTGTATATTTTTGCATTCCGTGTGGGAAACATTAACGTCAAAGAGCGTCGTTGTACGTGGCTGCATAGTTGGCCGCGAAGTGAATTCGCCCCCCTCGAAGAACACTCCTTCCTGCAGTGAACTACACAAACTTTGCTGGAAAAGCTCTCATGAAACCGGATACTTCACCTTTTCGGTTCGCTATGTTCAGCGATATTGAAAACTACATACTACATACCTTTCTGTTTGCTCGGCTGTTTATATCTCGATCTGTTGAACAGATTGTGCATGCATTTCGAGTTATAAGCGTGTCATGCACGATGAGCGAAATCGAAGGCTTATTAAAATAATAACTGTTTACTGTATAACTTGAAGGCAATTATCGCATGATCATTTGCCACTGCGCCAAACTGAAGCGTGGAACGCTGTTGTTAAACTTGGTATAAGGCAATGTTATTGGGCGTATTTTATTTTTTTTTTCAAAAAAAAAATGTTGCTAATGCTGCATTGCGCCGAGCGTACCCTTACAATACTGTTTAGTGGGTGAGAAATGTTCACAGCAAAAAAAAAAAAAAAAAATAGGCTCATCCTCCGACGCATTGAGGGAATCGATTTCATGCGAGCCCTAGATCTATATACATACTGTGTTGCAGTAGCATGCGCGTTAAAAATCTTCAGGATGTGCTATTTCTGATTAAAATAACACAAAGCACTGCGCCGAGGAAGTTTTAACAAGAGTGCATTACGAAAAAAAAAAGTTGATGTTAAAAGCAGTGCAGAAACCGAACCCCAACTGTTTACGCGCTGGCAACGCCAAAAAAATACTTTGCCGGAACACTGCAAAATATTTGCAAATGTACTGCAACGTTGGGAATATTAAAGAGACAAAAAATAGGAAATGAAACAACTGAGTAGTGACGGTCAATCATTTTTGATGCCCCATTTTCTACGTGTAAGTTAGGAAATGACAACGTATTCGCAAAATAAGGTGCACCTTACCTAACGCACGCCAATTCGCCTGTGCGTTCGGCTGCTGGCGTTCCGAACGGAGACAAATACTTCACGCACAACTTCCACTACCGTACACACAACACTTCTATTACAGATAACATCCAGCTGAACAGCAAGCATGGTGCGCAAGTAAGGTATGCGTCAGCGATCAGTCGAAGGATGCATTGATGAATGTTCTCGATGTTCGATAATGCTCTCGAATGCGCTTAGAAGTGAACCTAAACACCGACTGCAAAGCTAGCGCAAACAGTCAGCATTCACCAAGTGTCGAAGTAAAGGGACATCTCGTACGGTCATTACGCTAATGCAACTATACAGCTCCGGACCTTGCGAACACACCCGGCCATGAAACGAAAAGAGACCGATGAAGCCACGAAGAGAGTTTCGCGAGCACATGGCAACATTCGCCGCACGTTTCATTAGCTACACCGCTTACCGCGCAGTCTATTCATGACTGCCGATGACTCGGAATCACTTCTGATATCCTTTTGAAGAAGCACACACACACATATTGCAGTTACGCCGAGCGTAACACTGGCGTCGAGGCGACAAGATCGGTCACTTCTCAACACACGCTACCAACGCGCCGGTCGGTCCGGAAGGGAAATGGCCGCCGCCGCCCAATGTTGCCCGCGTGCAGCCTACCTTTGCGGTACTCTGAAATTTTCCACTGACTCTAAACTAGAATAGAAAGGCGTCTTAGCATCTGCCGAAGCAATGCTTCATTGTCTCTGGTACATCACAGAGACTGCATTTAACCGACGAAACAGAAATACCTTTTCTTTGTAACCATGTTTTCACTTGGCAATAGTTTTAGAATGGGGTTTATAGAAGGACTGTTTTGAATTCGCAGATATATGCATTTTGTGCACTCCTTTCAGCACATCATGGTCTGAAAGATCGGAGTATGGTGAGCGGTACAACGGAGGAGGAAAGGGCATAGATCGTAATTCTTTATATAGAGTCTTGCGTGATACACTAGCAGAACAAACATTCATGGAAACCACATTATTGCATTGCCATTGGCGAGAAGAACGATAAAAAGATAAAGAGATAAGAGATAAAGGAAGAGAAGCAGAGGGAGAGACAAGAACAGAGAGAAAGATAGACAAAGAAAGAGAAAGAAATAGAGAGAGAGAAACAAACAAAAAGAGACAAATCAAACATCACTGCGACACACCTATAGTAGGATACGACTTAAGAGGTCCCCCCAGCCGACCACAGCGCAACAGCCGATTTTCCTCCGCGTCTAAAGAAATACTCCCGCTCATGCACTCGGCAACATTCTCCGAAAGCCCCGGCCTCCGATTTCCCGAACGTTCAAGAAAGTGTTTGAAATAATAAAACTGGTAAGAAATCGATGGAGTTATATTGGATGCTTATGCTATCGGCAGCATGAGTATACTTAGAATAGGGCTAATTGATTGCCAGGATAATTACTGAAATTTCATTGAATGAGGTCACTCAAAGAGCACAGACTTTTCTTGTGAGGAGCTGGGCTTGTTGCGGCACCTGGCGAAACAGGTCTCTACCAAGCGCTCCTTTCAACGTGACCTCTGAGACCCGCTTTGGCAGCGTTACGAAACATAGTTAACCCAAGGAATACACCAGAGCACAGAAACACCGACGTGCGAGTGTCTGACACCCAAGTGTAGGATTACGATAGCCTCTAAGTTTTATTGCCACCAAAGAATGTACATATGCACAGCCGACCATAGTTTCTATGGGTTAGGCTGACAACACAATGAAAGCGAGTGCTCTTCACAAGGTCCAAGTCACGACTGTAAGTTACGACAGTGGGTTAACTCGTTCACGTGCCGTTGGTTAGTGCAAAGGTGCCGTTGGTTCAAAGGTACCGTTGGTTAGTTCAATCCAGATTTGCTAAAGGTATCTATGTCTTGGTGGCACTAGGCGGGGCTGGCAACAGTTCAAACGGGGAAATTAAGTTATTTATTCTCGGAACTTGTACCCAGCAAAACGAACTCTCACTGCATAATAATAGCGAAGAGAAGAGTCGTCAATCGTGGATAAAAAATTATTGTCTCCGAAATGTCTGGAGCATTCTGAGTGTAACTGACGTAGACCTATCAAACTTCGGCTCGTTCTCCTCGCGGGGCTTTCTCAGTCGTATCTCCACAGACATTGATTCAAGCTGTCCGGACTGTAATGAGACTTATTGTTCCTCTAGCGCACATGCTTTGGCAATGCCGCGCGTTACCTAACGGCCCTCTATCCAGCGAAGCCGGCTGGGAAGAGGCACTTCGGAGCCCATCGCTCCAGACACAAATCCAGGCAATCCAGAGGGCCCAAGAAAGGGCGGAACATCAGTGTCTCAACCTCGACTTGGACGTGGCCAGCGGTTTCCGCGGGTCTCCGATAGGGGTTCTGTGTCTGTCTGTTTCTGTCTGTCTGTCTGTCTGTCTGTCTGTCTGTCTGTCTGTCTGTCTGTCTGTCTGTCTGTCTGTCTGTCTGTCTGTCTGTCTGTCTGTCTGTCTGTCTGTCTGTCTGTCTGTCTGTCTGTCTACGAAACGGGTCGCCTTTTACACATGCGAGATAAAAAGTTCCAGCACCATTGCTCTTACTCGCGTTATTTTCGGAATGCACTCAACCACTCGAGTCGTGCGCGCCATCTTATCCGAAGATTCCAAAACCATTGTGAAGGTTCTCTCATACACTCTGGCATACACTCTGGCGCCGAGAGATAGGAGATGTTTAGCTAATGATATGAGGTCACGATGAATAGAAGACAAGCACGCATAACAATATCAACACGTGCGCCTGTTTGGGCGCCACTCTCCGTGAAGCCGCCTCTTTTGAAGATATCGGGGCATACGAAGAAATGTCCGCAAAATAGATAACTAAAATGGGGTCGTAGATGTTTTGGTGCCAAATACGAAAAAAAAAACAATGTCGACATGACATAAGATCATATTGCATTGCTATGGGCAATGCAAGTATAGTTTATTTGATATAGCTAATAAATAGAGATGGCTAAGTCATTAGGCCGAATTACAAATTTAGCTTCGTGCATCACAGGAAGCCACCCACTTTAGAGGATCCATCCATCAATTTGTTCTCACTTATCTTTCTTTGAAACTGATAGTGGGCCACATCTTTAGTTTGTGAAATAGCTGCAGATCTACAGACATCAATTACAGGCTGTCCAGAGTCGCCATCTCCCGGTTCCGTTCTGGGCGGGGCCACCAACTTGATTGGGGAGCCTCCGGCTCACCTTAATAATTTTCCTCAGGACTATATAAAAGTTCTTGTCGCTGTCACTGTATTGAGGTCCTGTTCGCTTAACACATTTAAGGCTAGCATTATTTTCGATATTCGCCTTTAAGGATCGGCATGACTACAATAGCTTTTCATGTGACTGTCGACCAAAAGCACTTGTAAGTAAAGCACGCTGGGTGTTAACCGTAACATCAACGAATATACAGGCGAATTTATCGACGAAGGTGGCGATGTCTTAGGAGTTCGGTGAAAAACATGTGTTGCATGAGCCAGGCGACCAAACATCGGTTGTCTGGCTCATACAGTATCTGAGGTGCATAGTTTATAATGGCATATGAGTGCTTGCGAGCCCAGCCTCAACGACGACAATGTTTAAGCGCAGTCTAATGAAGAGGAAAAAGGAGTGGTCGGAATAGAGGGCATATGTTCAGCCTGGTACTCCGAACCGGTTAAGGGGAAGGTGGAGCGATAGGCATAGGGTGAGGTCTATGGAGGTGACCGTGATACAGAACCGTGAATTACTCTACACACGTGACACTTTCCTATGCGCTGATGTTCGCTACGCACGACCGTCAAGAGTCTTCGCATAGCACATGCTGTAGTGCACTATCGATGAGCACAGAAGCGTGCCTAACCGGCGCTGCAGCACTTTTGAAACATGGTGAGAAAACGCTGCCGATCAGTAGCCGAGGGCCCTGTGAACACGTTACGAGACGGTGGGCGTTCAAACACGGACACAAGAGGTAAGTAAGAACTCTCTGTGTCCTGACTTCTCTTTTTTGTCCGTGTTTGGACGCCCACAGTCTTTTAAGATGTTCAGAGAGCCTCGACTATGATGATGATGATGATGGTCGTCATCATCACAGTCATAGTTTTGTACTCTCCAAAGTATTTGTTTGCGTTCTTGAAACTTCATGTCAGCTGTTGGTCGTGTAAATCACATCTATGTTTGGTTATGGTTTCTAAACTCTGCGACAATTGTGGCGTTTTTATTTTTCAAAGGAGCCGAATCCAGAAACCGAAACTGGGCTAAATCTCACCTGCGCACCACAGTATCTTCAACTATTAAATCAATATTAACCAATATGGGGCGATTCCTCATGTAACGTTAACTCAGAAAGGCAGTTTCGCAAATATTTTTTTTCACCTTCTTGGCCTTCTCAAAACTAAAGTTTTTCAACACCAACCCATGGCATTCGTACAGTGCAATACAGAACCGAAACCGAAACACAGCAATGAGCTCGTGCGAAGGGCACGGAGGAAGGCATATTTCAGCGCAGTCGCATTTTCAGCTTTGTTGAAACAGCGCTCACTAGACGACGACGACGAAGTAAAAGAAGGCACAGGACAGGCAGCGCCTGTCCTGTGCCTTCTTTTACTTCGTCGTCGTCTAGTGAGCGTTGTTTCAACAAAGATGAACGCATACCAACTCGCTCAAGCTTCCATTCTTATGCATTTTCAGCGCAGCTTAAGAAACTAGGGTCCTTAAAATTACGTATGTATGCATTTTCTATTAAAGGAACACGCCACCTAATACTTACCTAGTGATGTTGCACCTCAGATATGCATGATATTTACTTTTTGATCGACAACGTTCACAAGTATGAACAGCCGTACCAGTTCAAGACGGCTGGCCCTTGGGCAAGTGGTTCAACTTTGGCCGAGTGGCTGAATCGAGGGACGTGCCGACAAACAGAAAGACAGACAGACAGAAAGACAGACCAAAATTTCTGCGTTTAAGTTCCCCAAGAAAGACTATCGTCTTTAAAAACGCCAGGCCTGCGCTGAAACCGCAGCACAGTCACAGCGAAAGCTCGAAGAGCGGCGTTTCTAAGGCATCGTTGTAAGCTCTCTTGGAGCTACTAATAAAAGTACACTAGCAAGGTACCCACTACGCCATAAATCACAATTTTTGTGAAGTTGGGAAGCACCTACTAAGCCATTATCCGTCATTCTGCGGAGAATCAAGGCACCAGCTACACGTCTGTAAGCATTATGTGCAATTTGTTGACGCGACGACTGATGACGATGAAGAATTATGGCTCAACCCCTTGTAATGGGTTAGAAGCTTTAAACGGCCCACCAGTTATGTAATTTGCATTAGGTGACGCCCGGTCGCTATGTCCCTCTCCCGCAATGCTGCATAACATACGTTGACGTGGGAGAGAGAGGTGGGGGGGGGGGCGAAGAACTTTACTGAGACGCCGAGGAAATGGATCATGCGCCTATGGGCTTCCTTGGCAACTAATACAAGTGCTCTTGCGAGGAACCCACCATGCTATAAATCATTGTAACTTTTGAGAAGTAGGAAAGCAGGCACAATGCCATTTTTCGTCATTCTACGGAGAGCCGTGGTACCCGCTAAACGCATGTAAGGCATTATGCGCACTTTGTTGATGCTGTGCCTGATGATAAGAATTATGGCGGAGCCCTTTGTAATAGGTTGGAAGCATTCAACAACCTTCTTGTTGCGAAATTCGCATTGTGTGACGCCTGATTACAGAATTCGCGTTGTGCGACGCTTGGTGCTTATTTTACTCTTCTACCACGCTATGTTGCATATGTTAATGTGGTTCCTTTCCGACATGAAGCCTGTATAGGACCTTTTTGCAAAGCAGTTTCAAGCACCGGCATGGCTCAGAGGTTGAATACTGGGCTCCCACGCAGAGGGCCCAGGTTCAAACCTCGTTCCATCCTGGATTTTTTTCTTTATTTCGTTTTTTTTCTTATTTCGAGCGATAGTGATTACGGACACCGGCGGCGGCGGCGGCGGACAACTAAGCGCGCCAAAAACGGCCGGTGAAATGATCTCATAACAGCTTTCGCTGTAAAAGAAAAGAGCCAAATCCTGCATCTCTTTCAATCAAACTGAGCCAGATCCATTAAACCATGGCTGCTCAACAAATTGTGACCAAGACAAGCAACATGGTCGCATCCAATTTGTTTCATTTGTGTCTTAGTTACTCTCTTATTAGTTCAAGAAAGTAGTATCAAGAAAAAAGACTATAATTAGTTCTTTTTTTCTTGAGGGAGGGGGTGGAGGGTGGGGCAAACCTAACTGCTTTGTTTTGCCCGTTTTCTAGTTTATTGATTATGTTAATATAACACTGAGCACGGTGTCATTTTAGTGGCATGGGTTTACAGGGGGCAGGCGCTTTGTTAGCCTTTTTTGCTTTTTCACCGGTTCCTTAGGCAATTTGTACTTTCTTTATGCCTGAAATGTACTTCCATTTCATTTCGTTCAACTTAAAGGGGCCCTGCGACGTTTTTGCGACTGCTTTATTTAGCGCTGGAATGCCGAGGTGAGCGCAGCAATAATTACGAAAAGTGGTGCACGAAAATTGATGTTATTAGTCGTCAAAGTTCAGAGTTCGAGCAGACGACGACAAGAAACGTTCCTTTTCGCATTTTAGTCTCCCACTGACGTCAAACGCCGTTTCCAATCACCGCGTGCCTCTTATAGAGACACACCGGATGTCTCGCGTCATGGTGGCCTTTATACAGTGCCTTGCCACCGCTCTCCTTGACGGCGTTGCAACCATGCCTACGACGAACCACGTGCGTCGTCGAGTGTACACAATAAGTCTGGATGATTTAACAAGCCTTGAGCGTGAGCTCTTGCGACGCAGCAATGTCCTGCATGTAGTGCCGTATCCGAACACGCCATTCCATATCGAAAGTGCATCGCTGCGCCCCGCGCAATGCGAGGATGGCTCCAAGAGCACTGACGAAACGCTATACCGCTCGATGATGCGGAAGGCGTCGGTTGGTAGGCGCTTAGAATTTTCCTTAGGGGCGAAGCACCTTAGGGTCTCGTCTTGTCGGCGTACATCGTGCATCGTCGTCTGCTGTCGCGGCGTACATCATCGTGTGCTCTTAGGAGTGTTCATTTGCTTGAGCGCAAGAGAGGGCGCTACCGCCTCAGCGCTCGCCATGTGGCGAGAGAGAGCGAACGGCGCGCGTTGACTATGGAAACGCTCTTTCTGTTATAAACGCTCAACTACCAGCTCGCAAGGAACGAGAACGCGCCCTCGCCCGCGAGAGACAATGCCGATGCAGGCAGCGTCTGCTAGCGAATTTCTTGACTGAATAAAAACCGACTGCTCGCGCTGCAGAACCGTTCACCGGACAGCGCCTTCTAGGTACTGGACTCTAGGCACTGGATCTTGACATGAAGTGTGGTGCCGGTGGGAGATTTCTCTTGTGCGTATTTGAACAATAAAGATTCGCAGCGTGCACGTTAACTAAAAGCGGATTGCGGGTCTGTGTGTCTAACCTTTCTTCTGTTTTTGATTGCCCATTAGCAGCTATTTTGCTGTGGGAAACAGTCGCACCAGCGGCGTCGGCCGCCGTCCCCCCCCCCCCCCCCCCCACTGCACATGCTCGGCTCGTCTCGTGCCGGCAGCAAGCCTCTCCTCTCCCTCCTTCGCATGCTCGGCTCGTCTCGTGCCGGCAGCAGGCCTCTCCTCTCCCTCCGTCCCTCCCTCCTCTCGATCGAACGCGGGCGGTGTGTATATAAGCAGCGGAGCGCGCGTTCGGAATTCAGTCAAGGGCGTCATTACTTGGCTTTCGCTTGACTTGACGCTTTGCTTGACTCGAGTAGATGCGATGGAAGCAACAGTACTTTCAATCAGCGTCCCACCACTCGTTGAAGGCAACGTCACCCCACCCTCACCGTCGTCGGCGTCAACAACAGCAAGCAACGCAGAAGACAAGGCTGCGAAGAGACGAGCATACGACGCTGAACGCAAGCGCTTGAAGCGAGCTGCAGACCCGGAACTTCGTGCACGAGAAGCTGCTGCGAGACGGCAACGACGGGCTGCGGATCTTTCACTCGGGGAACGAGAAGCAGCTGCGAAACTGCAACGACGGGCTGTGGATCCTGAACGTCGTGCTCGAGAAGCAGCAACCGTTCGTGAACGTCGAGCAGCGGATCCATCACTCGGGCAGCGCGACGCTTCTGCGAAACCCATTTACGCAACATCCACGCGATACCCCCACCACTCTGCGACGCATTTACTCGAGTTCCCCCCCTGGGAAGATGCGGGCGACATTTTTTTAAATGCGAAGCATTTCTTAGCGAACTTCTGCGACTTTGAGCGTATCTATCTATCTATCTATCTATCTATCTATCTATCTATCTATCTATCTATCTATCTATCTATCTATCTATCTATCTATCTATCTATCTATCTATCTATCTATCTATCTATCTATCTATCTAGCCGCCTACGACTTTGTGCTCTCCTGGTCGCTTGGTTAATCGAATGTGCACCAAAAATGGTATGACGTAACATTACTGTATGACGAACATAAATGACAAGTCATAACATGAAAATCATGACACGCATGTCATGTACAGCATGATTTACATGCTACGCTCATGGTGCGCTGGCGGCCGTTTCGCTAGCTTGATATACACCAAAATTGGTATCTTGCGATGTGACTGTGTAACGAACATAAATAACACGAGTTAACATGAAAATCATGACACGCATGTCATGTACAGCATGACTTACGTGCCACGCTCGTGGGGCGCTGGCGGCCGTTTCGCTAGATTTATATACACCAAAATTGGTATCTTGTGACGTGACTGTGTAACGAACATAAATAACACGAGTTAACATGAAAATCATGACACGCATGTCATGTACAGCATGACTTACGTGCCACGCTCATGGAGCGCTGGCGGCCGTTTCGCTCGCTTGATCTACCCCGAAATTGGTATTGCGCGGCGTGACTGTGTGACGAACATAAAAACACGAGTTAACATGAAAATCATGACACGCATGTCATGTACAGCATGACTTACGTGCCACGCTCATGGGGCGCTGGCGGCCGTTTCGCTAGCTTGATCTACCCCGGAATTGGTTTTGCGCGACGTGACTGTACGACGAACATAAAAACACGAGTTAACATGAAAATCATGACACGCATGTCATGTACTGCATGACTTACGTGCCACGCTTATGGTGCGCTGGCGGCCAGTTACGCTAGCTTGATATACACCAAAATTGGTCTCTTCCGACGTGACTGTGTGACGAATATAATTAACAGGAGTTAACATGAAAATCATGACACGCATGTCATGTACAGCATGACTTACGTGCCACGCTCATGGTGCGCTGGCGGCCGTTTCGCTAGCTTGATATACACCAAAATTGGTATCTTGCGACGTGACTGTGTGACGAACATAAATAACAGGAGTTAACATGAAAATCATGACACGCATGCCATGTACAGCATGACTTACGTGCCACGCTCATGGGGCGCTGGCGGCCGTTTCGCTAGATTGATATACACCAAAATTGGTGTCTTGCGACGTGACCGTGTGACTAACATAAATAACACGAGTTATCATGAAAATCATGACACGCATGTCATGTGCAGCATGACTTACGTGCCACGCTCATGGTGCGCTGGCGGCCGTTTCGTTGCTTGATATACACCGAAATTGGTATCTTGCGACGTGACTGTGTGACGAACATAAATAACACGAGTTAATATGAAAGTCATGACACACATGTCATGTACAGCATGACTTACGTGCCACGCTCATGGTGCGCTGGCGGCCATTACTCTAGCTTGATCTTCCCCGAAGTTGGTATTGCGCGACGTTACTGTGTGACGAACATAAATAATAGGAGTTAACATGAAAACCATGACACGCATTTTCCTCAATTACATACAAGACGATGTATGCAGCTCTTTGCTGGTTGCTTCGTATTACATCGATTCCCACAATGCGTGGGATCTGCCGGCTTTTCTCTTCAATTTTTCTATTTCGTCCTCTCTTTCTTTCTCTCTGTTTTTCATTGTCTTTTTTGTGTCTTTTTATTTCTATTTCTTTGTTTATCTATCCGTCTATTTCTTACTGTCTCGCTCTTTCTCTCTTTCTTCCTCTTTCTCTCTCTATTTCTTTCTCTCTCTTTTTGTCTTGCTCTCGGTTTTTTCTGTCTTTTTTGTTTGTATTTATCGCTCTGTCTTTGTCTCTATGCCTGTCTTTCTTCCCTTTCTTTCTCTCTATTTCTCTCTTTTTCTTTCTTTCTGTCCTTTTGTAAACGTTCTCTCACCCATCATAGTTATTGCATCGAATGCCGGACAAATCGGCGCACATGTTCTGCGAGCGAAGCGGAAGATGAGGAAGAGGTCGAAGAGAGCGTGTGGTGGTTTATGGTGATGATAAATTTTGTTCGCGACTAACTGGGCTTCTCCGCTGTTCAAAATACAGGACGGAGGCAGTCCGGGCCGGGCCGCTAGCGATAGGTACGCGGCCCGCGTGTTTGAGACCCCTGCGGTAAACAATAGCGTAACCTTGTACAGCATAGCATAGCAAGGGTTGGGAAAGAGAAGTGTGGGTGAGGAGGAGGAGGAGAGTGGGCAATACAGAAAGTTATAAAGAAAGAACAGAAAGACAAAATAAAGAAGAAGTAAGAAGAAGATGGCGAAAGAGATAACGAAGGAAATATGAAAGAACTCACTATGCGTTCGCCAGGTGGAGGCACTTCCTTGCCAGCTCCGCTGTTAACTCAGATTTCACAGGCGTGGAACTGGCCTTAATTTATTTTGTGCGTGCGCGACACATAGGGAAACATAACTATGAACATGCACGATCTAAGCATAATTTAGGTATCGGTAAAACGGGACACTCCTTTGACTTGTTGCTGCCTCGGTTCACGCCTTTATTGCACGCTCCTTCATCAGGCGATTTGACAACAACGTACCTGATTGGCCTTCCTACCTTCGTGAGGTTTACTGACAAATGACTATCCTGGGCGTTAGACTTGGACTGATCGCGCCTAGAGGTACGTGTCGACGGCACTGATTATGTAATCTGCATCACAAGTTGTAGGCCTGATTTTTAGGTGAGACGGAAACGCTTACACGTTCTCAAATATATATCTTTCTATGCAATATGCGTACATTCTGCCGCCTTCCGGCTTCTTCTTTCGCGACACCCTCTGTGTCATTCGAAGGCCACTAGCCCTGTTTGTAGTTTTATTCACTATGCGTGCTGGTCCCTCGTCAATATGTGACAAGAAAGGGGATATCAAAGCAGTCAGACTAGTTGCTTTAATTTGGTGCTTCCGTTCTGCGGCGCAGGCTGTGCCAACGTTAAACGTGGCGCCTCTTATAAAATGAGCGTCGTCATGCAAAATGAACTTATTCTTCCTGAATGTTCATGCATATTAAATGTTGTAACCAGCAATGGAGAGGCGTGACGTCCAAGAGCTAGTCTGGTACGTTGATTCCAGATTACCAGTGTCTTTCACTACCACGAGCTATCTTTTTAGCTATAAGGAGCCGATTTTAACTGCTCGGTAGAGTGTCTCTAGCCGTTAGAAGATGCCACGTGTATTTGACAACGTAATTTAACCTAATATTCGAGTAGGCTGCACGCTGCAGTAAAATTTCACAAGAATGCGCACCGTGCGTCTCGCGACACTTGGTGGAGAGCTTCGCACAATGGAGCGCCACGTTTCTTGATGAAATTTGCGCCAATGCAACTTTACAAGCTCTTCTTCAGCAAATCCACCGCTTGTTAGTTTTCCGAGTGTCATTGATCTACGGCTTCCTTGCAGGTGGAGGTCAGGCACGTGGCGACAGCTACTAAGCCGGACGTGTGTCCACATAAGCGCCGTTTGCAATCGGGCATCCGTCATGCACGCCGGCCCAGGAAACCCCTCTGCACGAGCAGATATTACAAAGGAGTGTGCAGCGGTTTCCCAAGGCGCACCGACATCCGCGTGCATAGAGTGATATTCACAGTGAAAAATGGTGGCAGCGGTTTCACTCGATGCGTGCAACATGCCCGCTCGCATCGGATGTCGTTGCCGAGGTGGGCGTGTTGCGTTTGAAGCGGACTGACAGAGATTGTTCGGGGCATAAATAGGGGCGAACTCCTGCGCCTTGGACCATCGTGCGTGTCGCCCGCTTTCTACCACCTTCGTGTTTCCGTGCTAAGTCGACAGAAGAATCATCGAAGATGTGCCGCCTTTCTCTTATACTCTTGGTTGTCATTGTCGGTGAGTGTTTAACGCGATCGGTTAGCAGTCGTTTTCTAGGACGCATGAGCTGAGGCGAAAAAAGTTTAACTAAAGGAACTATTTGATTTTTGAGCGTTGTAATAGTAAGGTATGAGTGAGAAGTCTGCGGGTAAAATATCGCCTGGCATTGATTTGAAGAGGTCGCTAAAGTGCTAAGTAACTTCCTTGATTGACTTTTACGATGCACGTCTCGGCACGACTTTACTGTTGCGATTTCTAACCATTAGCCAACCACTCACCGATGGCAGGGGAATCGCATAGTGCTCTCGTAGCAAATTTCATATGGGCCATTCCACGCCAAACGTCCCAGCCATTTTGGCGACCATCTCAAATGTACTCGAAAAAAATCTTCATTTCTTGCATTGAAAACAAGAAATTGCTAGAATATTTAGGAGATTAAAACAATTTCGGTCACGTGAGAGCATCCCGAACTTCTCAGAATGTCGTCTGAGTGTTGTTCGTCAGAAAAATTATTCTGAGAGTATCGTTTCTTGTTTCAATACCAAACTTAGTTTAGATACTATGCAAAGGTGTTTGTGCAAGATGTCCGATGCTTCACAAGATTACTGCAATTTTTCTGCCATATACGCCTCCAGAAAATTTGCCAAAATGTTCTACGTTTGCACTTTTTTTCCTTATGATATTGCGCTATGTGTGAATATATGAGTAATGAATACTTACTCTAGAGAAAGTATATTTTGCGCTAAAATATATTTTCAGACCACTGTCTTTCTAACTTTTACTGGGAAAAAATGACATATTCGAGAAAATCGTCAGTTTGGTCTACGTTGAGGCGCAGTTTACACCACGTGGTGCTCTAATTAAAAATCAGCTTTATACCTTAATCGAAACCAAATAAAAAGTTCTTGTGTGGCAAGTTTTATCATTACAATTTTCGTTTTAAGGGAGAAAATGATTTTTTGAACTTCTGCGTTGACGGCAATAGGAAAGTTGAACGAGGAAGCTGCCGTGTGACCAAATGGGAAGATAGCCGTCCATTCGGAACTTCAAAAACTTACGGACTACACCAGCATGCGCTCGTATCGTCCGTAAATGTTTGTGGTCGACCGTACCTAAGAAATCAGAGTAACCCCCCCCCCCCCTCTCTCGCCTAACACCTCGTCTTACTGCGTTCTGACTCAAAGGACTTCAGTTGGCAGGGAACAGTGGGGGCGCAGCGGTGACATTCCGCCCTCTTCGCACTTCGCAGCGACCTCCCCCCACCCTCCTAATGGAGCACACGGCGCATGTGTATGTGAGGAATACCAAGACGCCGCTTCCCAGAGTCATGCAGCTAATGTAAATAGTAAAATGTAGTCTCTCACGCGTGAAGGATCACGGGTAGTCCTGGGTTGGAGCGAATTCGTGTGTTACGTAAAGTATTTCTCACGCTCGCGATTCTTCATATCGAACACTTGTAGAGGCAGCGGTAAAGGCGTTATTGTTAATTATGCCTGCATAGCTTCTTGTCAATAGCATTATGTGAAGAGGTATTATTCAATATCGAAACAGGGCTTGCTGGGAATAATATAAAGGGCAAATACACAACTGATGTTGTACAAAATATTCTTTACAAATATCCATAAACACATGCAGGTCGAAAAGCAATTGTTCCAGTTGGTCATCCAAGAGTGGAAACAAAAGCCCCCCGCGAAAAGCGAAGCTTACACGATTCGTAAGAAAGCAGAAGGATGCAAATAGGCGTTCAACCGAGAACACACCGTGACCGAGAAACAACTGCACGCGATTTTGCGTTTAGGTAGGGCCACGAAAGCAAGACTAGACAAACACTAGACGCACACCTCTTGCTTTTTGTCCCCTTAGTTGTGTGCAAAAGCTCTACGGCAATAGAATGTTGACAATGTTCCCAGCCAAGTGTACCGCACCCTACTCCAAATGATCCGCTTGCTAAGTCAATAATAACATATTTACGAACGCTACTTGAGACATCGAAGCTCGTTTCAGCAGTAAAAGGTTGCAAATTCTCACGCACTAACACACTTCACTATGTCGTACGACTCACATCCGGGCATTATTTTTACCCTGAGCCGCGCCTGTCCTGTCGTTTCGTTCAAAGTGTCTTGTGTTGCGCCGCGTAGGTACATTTTGAGAAGAGCAACTTTCTCGCAGCCTTTCCCTAAGGCAGGGAATGATGCTCTTGCGAGACATTATCTGCCTTGATAATTTTGCGAAAACTCATTTTGTTAAACGAGCTTAAGCAAAAATGGAAACGTTGACCCAAGCAGGTCGTTAGCCATCGCAACCTGCCATGGCTTTCTACGCTTCCTCGACACGTGCGGAGGAAGCCCAGACAGACACCTCGCGATGCATCATTTTGTCTTTTCTTGTAGCTTTAATCGTACGTCGTACCGTCATTCACTCAAGGAACCGTCGGAAATTCCCCAGCGCCCGACCACTCCGTCTGGCACCATCTGCGTGGTAGCATACACAACGTGCCATTAGCGCTTTACCATATTTTTTGTTTACTTGATACACAGATACGACAACGTCGTAATGAGAAATTTTATTTTGCTTTTTACGAGCGTGATGTTCAGCTCTTGTTTCGCCGTTTTGTATTTCGCGAAGTGACCGACACGCTGCCGCTGGAATTTTCGGGATATTGATGTGACCACGGAATGCTTTTCAAAGAAACGTGATAGCCGATTTACAAGGCTGTTTTCGTTTGACCGGTGCCTCAAGCGTCGTGTCTGGCACGTTCTCTCGTGTAGGTGTGGCGTTAGCGAATTCCTTTCATCCTGCCTTCGCAAGGTGCCAAGTACACCGAGGAGCACGCACTATCTGCTGAGCGCTGAGCGACGTCAGACGTCATCTAGTCCAGCGGAAATTCGCTATTTATGTGCGCGAGCCTACATACATGTCTGTGGCGTAAGCGGTACGGTTCACCGAAGGAGTATGTTGACAAGATAATTACCGACCTTCCGAAGATCATTATGATGAGGACGGGATCAATATTTACCTACACGTTTTTTTTTCTCATACGCTTACTTTAATATCTCAGCGTGTGCTTAAAACATTTGCAGATACATAATACTCCTACTTTGGTGGTTTATATGTTTCGTGTGTGTGAACTTGAAACCGCATTTATCTTGGTTCACCTCTGACGCGCTTTTTTTTCTTCTTTACAGCCGCTGTGGTGGTCAGCGCCGATGTAAGTCCAACGTAGTTTTTATCGTAATAGAAATTACTTTAACATACAAAACGGATTTCCGGCGGCCTCCCAAGCGCACTCACCACGATGTTTAATATGTACCGAAGCACATGCATGCTGTTTCAATATGCATAGGAGCGGCGTATACGAGGCAGATGCCGTAAAGCTGAAAGCGTGAAAAGCCGCAGACAAGTTCTTGTGCTTGTCGCTAAACTATTCCTCAGAATTCTGCGTATTTTAAGTGACAAAGTACTTATTGCACAACATTTTGATTCATGCACCTTCCCTTTACATTGAGGAATTTAGTCAAGCAACATAAAAGGACTCACAAGAACACCTCGGCAAAAAAAAAAAAAATGGAGCTTAGTCATACTCAATCAAGAAATATATTTTGCGCTTAGGGCTCCCTCGGACTGAGGAGACTCACCAAATTTTCCTTAACAGGATTCGCTCGGACTCAAGCTTACCAAAATATTACTCACCCGGACTCACTCAGACTTGGACTCACGGCTCGATCTGAGTGAGTTACTCGAGTCATTAGTGCGTTAGCGTACAGTAGCTTTTTCGACCACGGTTTCAAGGCTCTTTAACGCCAATATCTCGCATAATCGGTGCTCTACATGGCACCTCTTCATATCGTACCTATATATGCGAGTTCTCAGCGGCAGCAATCCAGCAAGGGAATTCTTATGAAAGACATGACTCACACGAGACATTTTTATTGCGAAAGCAATTATATGGACAGTCTCGGCTGGTTTTTGCCGCCGCTGTCGTGTACCGTGTATGTATAGGTATATATATATATATATATATATATATATATATATATATATATATATATATATATATATATATATATATATATATATATATATATATTCCATTCTTGTCCTTTTTCTACTACGGTCAAAACCACCGTGGCTCACACCCACCATCACAACGTCTTCTTTTTCGTCTTTCCCTTGGTGTCAACACAGTTGTTATCCAGATGCTACACTTTCCGCCCCCCCCGCCGCTGTCGGCTGAAGCACCGTGTGAAGAAAAGGTTGCGCACAAATCTCGTGGCACATAGAGCTTGTCCTTCAGCTCAGCAATAGCGCTAAGACGAAATGTCACTGGCCCTAACTGCTTATCGACCCTGTAGGGTCCGAAAAAGCGCGGCAAGAACTTTTGACAACGCTTTGGTACACGCTGTGTGCGTCGAACACGAGGTCCCCGACAAGAAACGGCGTAGATTGGCGCTGCTTTGTTAGTGGAGCTTGAGCTGCTTGGCTGTGTAGAATAGCTAGGCGTGCTCGGTGGCGTGCTTGCTGAAGGAGAGCGGTAGTATTCGATTCTGACCCGTCGGGCTCTGCATTGGACAGATCAATGCCGAGAAGTGACTCCTGAGGAAGCTTTGGTATTCTCCCGTATACAAGCTCGAAGGGGGTCTCTCTAGTAGTTTCTTGCCGTGACGTGATCAGAGCGAACGCAGCAGACGCCACGAAGTCGTCCCAGTCATCGTGCTCTGGGCTCACGTAGCAAGAAATAATGCCAGCCAGCGTTCTGTTGGTGCGTTGGACCAGTCCATTCGTTTGTGGGTGTTCTGGTGAGGCAGCAGCTTGGCGGATTCCGTACTGGTATAGCAATCTCTCAAAGGCTGGAGACATGAATGGCGTGCCGCGGTCCGTGATCAACATTCGTGGTGTGCCATGGCGGAACACTATGCGTTCGGTCACAAAAGAAATAACATGAGTCGCAGAGGAGTCAGGGACGGCTTGAACTTCGGTCCACTTCGTTAGGTAATCGGTTGCGACTATCAGAAACTTGTTGCCCCGCCGGGTGCGTGGTAGTGGCCCCAGATGATCAATGCCAATGACCTCAAAAGGGGCCTCCGGTGGCGGTATGCGTTGAAGAGGTACTTGTATGGGATGAGGTGGGGCTTTCCTGTGCTGGCATATGGAGCAAGAGGACACATATTGACGTGCGTCAGATGCCATGCCTCTCCACCAGAAACGTTGACGGAGTCTGTCCAGCGTTTTCGTTTGGCCAAGGTGACCAGCCGCAAAGGCGTCGTGGCACATAAAAAGCACGGACTGTCGTACACTTTGCGGCACGACAGGAAGCCAAGAAGAGGTTCTCGTGGTGCGATGACACGGAATACCATCCCGAAGAGCGTAAGCAGCTTTCAACTTTACTAAACGATGAATATTAGTCGGCAGTGCGCCAGACAGACGGCGAGTAATGTCCTCAACATTCTTGTCTGCATGTTGAGCTGCCCGAAGATCAAGAAATGCGAGAGCTGGCGCTGGGGAATCCTGAGGTGCGGCGTTTCGAGACACATTGCGTCCTGGTGTTGAGAGCCACTGCGATGGACGATTTTGAAAGAGTAGTCTTGCAGTTTGATCGCCCAACGTGCCAATTTCGCGCTGAGGTCTTTCTTCGCTTGAAGCCAGCGGAGAGCGCTATTGTCGGTAACAATGGTGAACGACTTGCCGTATACGTAGGGCCTGAATTTTTCCACCGCCCAAACTACCGCTAGGCACTCCAATTCAGACGCATGGTACCGACTTTCAGGCTCACTTAACCGTCGACTAGCAAAGGCGACGGGGCGTTCGTGGCCATCAGGATCGGCTTGCATTAAAACAGCTCCAAGTCCAAGACCGCTGGCGTCGGTATGGATGATTACGTGCGCGTCCTCCCGGTAGTGGGCTAGTGTGGGTGGCGACTGCAACGCGCTTTTAAGGTCGGCGAAGGGTGCTTCTTGCTCTTGACCCCAGTGCCATTTTGTACCCTTCTTGAGTAGTACATTCAGCGGGTTGCTGCGTACTGCGAAGCCAGGGATAAAGCGGGGGAAATAGGACGCAAATCCCAAGAAACTTTCGAGTTGCTTAGCCGTAGTCGGAGGCGGAATGGTGGCCAGTGCGCTTACTTTGGACGGGTCAGGGCTGAGGCCGCGAGCACTTACAACATGGTCCAAATACGTCACTTCGGAGAAGCCAAAATAACATTTAGAAGGCTTTATCCGGAGATTTGCCCTTTCGAGGGCACTCAATACGAGCTCAAGCCTTTTTTGGTGCTCCTCAAATGTTGGAGCGTAAACGATGATGTCATCTAAGTACACCAGGGCCATGCTCCACTTTAAGTGCCCAAGAACGCGATCCATTAGCCTCTGAAATGCGCGGGAGCATTGCAAAGGCCGAAAGGAAGGCGGTTAAATTGATATAAGCCATCAGGGGTTATGAAGGCACTTTTTTCTGCGTCTTCAGGATCTAGCTCTACTTGCCAGTATCCGGAGAGCAGGTCCAAGGTGGTGAAGAACTGCGCTCCGTGTAGTCGATCTAAAGCGTCGTCGAGACGAGGGAGGGGATAGACGTCGGGCTTTGTGACACTGTTCAATCGGCGGTAGTCCACACAAAATCGAGTTGTACCGTCTTTCTTTTTCACCAGGACCACAGGCGAGGACCATGGCCTTGACGAAGGAGAAATAACGCCCCGTTCGAGCATGTCTTCGACTTGGGCTTAGATTTCTGCTCGTTCTGACAAGGAAAGGCGACGTGGATTGTGGCGTATGGGTGGATGGGAGCCTGTATGAATCGTGTTTCGCAATACGTTTGTGCAACCAAGTTCTTTTTGCGTGACCGCGATGCAGCAGCGATATTTCTGCAGCAACAACTGTATGTCATGTTTTTGTGAAGTTGTTAAGTCCGGGCCGAAGTGGAAGTCGTCCCAGTTAAGTAGGCAGTTGTTGCTAGACGAATAATGCGCCGCTTGTACCGTGGCAAGGACAGTAGGTTGAGAACGGGTAGTGCACTCGCCGAGAACTGTACCGGTGTTCAGATGCAAATCATAATCGGATAAGTTCAGAACAAAGGTACTAAAATTACCTCGGGAGCATGAGACAACAGCCCGTGGTGTGGCAAACTCCAACGACGGCCGGGAGCACGATAAAGGTTCGATTAAGATGTCGCCATCAAAGTTGGTCTCGCCATCCAAGTGAACAGGGACCCAGACAGCGGATCCGACAGGTATGGTGACCGATGACGCTAAGGTGACCTGCCACGACGGGAGTGGTGCAGAGTCTGGTGTTGACATTTTCGTCTTGTGGCAGTCCATAAATGACACAGCCGGTGTCGTCCGTCGAGCCGACGGAAAGCTTCTTGGAACGTGGATTCGGTGCCACATAGGTGAAAAACGTTGTGTAGCAGAGGACGACTACTCGTAGCCCATGTAAGCAGCTCCCTCAAAATATCTGTAAATTCAACGCAGCGTTCGAGCAACCACTTGCGCCACCGGTGTGTGAGGGTCTCTGCAGGAATATTCGCTGTTGCCGGTATGACGCCAGCAGCGCTGCGGGAGGGGTTATTCAGTGCCACAATGTAGTCCTCACCCTTGAAATCCAACCGGAGTTCCATCGCAGAGCACCAGTTGCAGCCCAAGATCACTGGAGCGATCAGGTCGCGCACTACCACAAACGGTTGTCGTATCGTTTTTCCAAACGCTGAAATTACTGCACAGGTCTCACCGAGTGGTTGCACGACAGTTCCATCGGCAAGGAATAGCACTGAAGGACCGGGGCTTCTCTGGTCATCTAGCAATGCGCCAGGTGGGAGGAAATCTTCACGCAGAAAGGAAAGACTTGCGCCGGTGTCTACCAGAGCTTCAGAAGGAGAGCTCCGGTTACCCAGTTGCACTGTTACTTTTGGTCTGCCTGACCATGTTCCAAGAGAGAAGAGGTGCGTTTGATGGCTGAGGCTAGGTGCTTCCTGCGGCGATTGTAGAGACGAGCTTTCCGCCTGTGGAGCCTGTGAACTACAACGGGCGTAGCAGCCTACCTCAGGGCTCTTGTAACAGCACGAAGCAGGTGAAGTTCGTTGTAAGTGGCTCTTAGCACTGTTGTAGCACGGTGAACCTTGCTGAATTGGCGCGGAGAGGCCGCGCGAAGCTGGAACCGATGGCTCTAAAACCTGGGCTTCTAGAGCAAGCGCCAGTGCTGCCCGAAGGTTGGCTGGACGGCCGAGGCGCACGAAGGTCTGTGTACCACGGTCGGATATGGCATCGACGAACGTCTGGGTAGCAATAAGATCCAGCGTAGTTTCAGAACACCCTGCGAGCGCTTTGCGTGATAAACGTTCGACTGTATCAGCGAGGTCAGGGAGTGTGGCTTGCCCTTGACGCAGCGTTCTCAATTGCCCGATGTATAGTGATCGGAATGGGGCGTCCCCAAACCGAGCCTCGAGCGCACATACTAAGTCGTTGTATGTGGAACGGCCGACACGTGGAAAACAGTTCAGTAACTCTGCTGCCGTAGAACGAAGTTGAGCAACCAGGACGAGGAGTTTTTCTTCTGATGTCCAGCAATTAAAAGAGGCAACGGATTCAAACTGAATCCGAAAGGCTGCCCATGACGTGGTACCATCGTAGGTAGGCGGACGCAATGACATACGACCTGTACCTGAAAGGTGGTCCGCAGGCTGAGAAGGTGTATGTTCTGTGGGCGTCTGTTCAGCTGGTGGTGTAACTCGTGGAGCAGCAGTGGAAGGCGACTCGAGTGTAGCAACACGGGCAGCGAGGTCTGCGAGGAGGTTAGCCGTAGCGGAGAGCCGCTGTGTTACCATGGCCTCCACGGAGAGAAGGCGCGTGGCCAGCTGGTCTCCAAAGGCCTCATACGGATGGCTGAAGTCCGACATAGTTGCAGGGCTGTCTGCGGTGCGAAACGACAGGGGGCCGTTGTCGGTACAAGAGTTAGCCGTACGTTCGCAGTCATCGGGCTGTGAAGCGGGCGACCGTGGAGTCAAGTCTTGCGAGACTGGCTGGTTTCGGGGGAGCATGGGTGAGCACCGCTGCCACCAAATGTAACAAGACGTGCGAAGCAAGAGGTCTCACGTTTTAATGCAAACCTCAAGCATCGTTCCTGAACAAAGCCATTCTTGTCCTTTTTCTACTACGGTCAAAACCACCGTGGCTCACACCCACTATGCCAACGTCTTCTTTTTTGTCTTTCCCTTGGTGTCAACACAGTTGTTATCCAGATGCTACAATATATATATATATATATATATATATATATATATATATATATATATATATATATATATATATATATATATATATAATAGTCCCAAAGAAATGTAATTCGGAAAAATGCTTCCGAAGCGCGGTATCGAACCAGCGACCTCTCTTTCCGCAGGGCATGGCGCTAACCACTACGCCACAAAGCGCAGATCCTTGAGGTAGCTAACGGCGAGCGTTATATGCAAACCCTCGCTGGCAGGACTCAAGACGGCAAGCGCTCATAAGCGTTTCTTTATTACCAGCGAGATGGCGCGAGGAGCGCAACGGGCGCATTTAAAAGTCGTCGGCCAGCTCGCTCGCTTCTTCTAATATTTGTGCAGGGAGAACCTTGCCCTTCCGCTTTCTGCTCGCGTGGTAGTTGTTTAGATGTTCATTATACGGCCGCAGATGTTTTCGCAGCGTAGCAGCGCGTCCATCACGGGCCGCTTTTCTTGCTATCGCATTCATTGCTTCGCCCTTGCGGCAAAACTGTGACTTTTTTATCGAGAACTTCACGTGAAAGAGTTTGCGGGGGGAGGTCAAGGCAAGCCCCGCCCCTTTTCCGTAAATCCCGCCTCTGATAGATGAATACTGAGGAGGCGTATGAACGCAAGTGCTTTGAAATATGTGTGAGTAGACGTGAGTTTAAACGTGCGCCGACGTAAGGCTGATTGTAATGCTGAAGACGAGTAGATAGGACCATAGCTCGGCAAAAAAAAAGTGGAGCTCGTTGAGACTCACTCAAAAAATGCATTTTGCACTTAGGGCTTATTCGGATTCACCAAAATCGTCCTCAACCGGACTCACTCGGACTCACGACCCGGCCCGAGTCTGAGTGAGACGACTCATGAGTGAGTTTGCCGACGTATGTCTATAAGCGATGTAACCAGCACCAGTACCAAAACTATATGCGAACACTGTAGTTGCATCCGTCTGTTGATGTCACAGTCCTTCTACTGCACGCAAATAGATTTATGGGTTACAGATATTTCGTCGCGCCAACTTATCTAACACACGGGTGCAGTTAGAGCACAGTCTGCGCAGCTCAAGCGCAACGGTAAGCCTTGCCGTCGTTACAGCCTTTCGGGAGAAACTGCTAATTCCCTTCGTGATCGAAATTCGGGCAGTTAACCTACTTGTCACAGCTGCTAATGTTCCAAATCAACATGTGTGCGCTGACGATACATGTTAATGGAACTCTTTTTGTTTTCGATATTGCGTGCGTACCAAGACGCTTCCTTACTAACAGAAATTATTAGGTGTGTGCGAATAGTGAAATTTCCTCTCGAATCGAATTCGAATCGAATAGCGCCGAATAGTGACCAAAAATACCGAATATAGAATCGAATATTGAATACAGAAAATTTATTACAAATTGAAAGAAAGAACGAGGAAATGAAATTTGCTCATGTCCTCGAGCATATAACGCGGTGAATGACTGCTATCGAAATATTACAAATTGCCATGCAAAACTACAAAGTGTTCCACATGACCAGGCTTCAGGCGCTCTCGCCGCGATGTTACGGTGTTTCCGGCAGTTGAAAACATGCGCTCACTGGGCACCTCTATAGCAGGGATGGGAAGGTAGTGCAAAGCAATTTTGGCGATACCTGGACAAAGTGCGGCTCGATGCTCTCTCCAGCATTTTAAAGGACCATACTTTCATTGAATCAGCACCTAATTGAAGTATCTTAGAACCTCTTGACTCTAAGGTCCGAACTCAGTGTGCTGGTTATTTATTTTATTTTATTTTATTTTATTTTGACGTTAGCAGGTCGACAGTTTCCCAGTCTGTTCTCTGGCCTTCTTTGCTGTAACCATGACGTGCGGAAATGGTATAATCTGCTTTAAGGTAAACATGCGCTGGCTTTGAAACAGGATATCGGTGAAAGGTTTAACGAAATGCCTAATGTAGGCACATCAGCGTTAGTATTAGCCACCACCACCCTAACAAAGTTGCACCATTGGTCTTTGTCGTGTTTTAGATATTCGTCCTCTCAAACAATTCGAAAGTTTCAATACTCGCTATTCGAAAGTCGACTCCAATTATTCGATTAAGTATTATTCGATTCAAATTTCAAACTCGAATATTCGCACACCCCTGGAAATTACTAAACCAGTGTTTCGTAGCCCCCGTAAAAACCAATAACAGTAATTGGAAAAAGCTAGCAGATTTTTAGTAGTCACCCATTATAGTAGTGCTATTGGTGTCAGTAGATGTAATTATAATGTCATTAATAGCTCTACCTCTCAAAAACAATTTGACTCACCCTTGACTTCTGGGTTTTCCTGTTGATGAATGTTTCATTATAAAAAGAGGGGGTGCGGGGTGGATAGGGCAAGCGATAACGCTGTGCACACTCTTACGGAAATCTCTAGGCCGCAATGCCAATTTCAGAAATACGCTCAAATTGGGCGATAATTGAATAAATGATGATAATTCAAGTAATGCGACGCTACAGATGGCATAAAATTATTTGATGAACGTGAGTCACCCCGCGACCCCCGATATCGCAATGCAACGCTGCTGGTGCAATCTCTGAGTCCACGATCCTGAGTGTGATAAAAAGCTTGTTACCTTCTCCCCTGTTTCTTATTGCATGAGTGAACGAAAATGTTTTTGCAACTGTGTAGGCAACCACTTATTTTTTTCTTGCGGCAAGGGCTTGTCTAATTAGATAACGACGAAACAGGAAAATAAGAACTCGGCGGCTGTTCCGAACGGCTCCGTTTTAATGAGAAGCGTCGTTTAGTGCAGATGATTGTGGCGCCGATGGGTGACTCGCCAAGCCGACGGTGGATGGCGTCATCAGAAAAAAGTAATGCGTAGGTCAGTGCGTAGCGCATTTTTTGGCGTTATGTTGATTTCTGTAGAAGCCCTGCTCACACATTTGTGACCCCAAGCAAGTTATTCGTCATGAAAGTGGGATTAATTTTTTGTGCATTTTGCGAATATAGCAGAAACTGATAAAAAGAGCGGAAAAATCGCAATTTCAAGTCCTAAAGAGCAAGCTTCAGAACTGTGTTCACATTTTGGTGCACCGTTTGCAGCACCGTTTCAACTTCCTAATAACCAGCAGGAAGTCTAAAAGCAATACTATAGGGCCGGGATCAAAGAGCCAATAAACTGAGCTTGTGCGTTCGTGCATAGTATTTTATGTTTAACCCTAGGTAATGTAAGGTCGTTCGCTAAGGTTACCGCAGAATCGGGAGTAGATTACCGCAGCCTCTAATCTTACATAGACCATGGTCTTCAGCAGGGCAAAGGAGGAAAACTTGCGCTGATTTCACAGGGCTACAAATAAACGAAGAAAAAAACCGTACGACGAAACAATGTCTTAAGTAATGAGTCGTTTCAAATACCTGAATGACAGCACAGCTCAGCAAAGTAGTTGCTGGATGTCCCTAGCCTCAATAAGTACATTTCTTGCTGGCTAGTTAGTTCATTCTGAACTTTGTAAATGTGTACAAATACAGCAATGCTTTTGGGTGCGTCTTGCTTACACATGGATGCTTCAATTAACTTTGCCAGTCTTGTTAACCAAGGTGCTCTAGGAGGCTCAAGTGTTACCTCCATTTATTATGTCTTCCTGGCGCTCACGAGGTGATCGTGTCGCACAGTACATTTACGAAGCTCACACCTTGCTCACTGATCACTTTTGTTGCAGAGGAGACTGCCCAAGTTCAATTTCCGACCGCGGCCCAGCCGTGTAAGTACTCGCTTTTGTTATATAGAAAAAGCAAACTAGCTCTGCATTTACTAGAAAATATATTGTGGCAACGAAAATTGGAGTGTTTGATATTATATTGTGTAGCTACAAGACGCAATTATCATCGCACTTACCAACTGTTTATTAAGTGCGAAGCGTTTCTTAGCGAACCAAAGGCACTTTGACGGTTTCTATCTCTCTCTCCATCTATCTACATCTTGGCGCTCTCGTGGTCGCCTCCTTAGCTTAGTACACATGAAAACTGGCATAGGAGGACGTGAATGCATGACGAACATGATTCGCAGCTCATGAAATGAAAAACGTGACATTGCCTGTCGCGTATGTCATGAAATATTTTGCACCAATCACGTGCGGCACATACCAGCATAGCGCGGTTCATAGTGTGCGGATATGCGCCACAGGTGACACAGTCTATATCAACCCAGACACCTTACCCCGACAGTGTGATGGAGCCCACGTCAAAGAAAATGCGGTGCCGGAGTCGGCGGTGTTCACGATGGGTTAAATATCCCGACTGAAACGCAGAATAAAAATTAAGGCTCCAGCCAGAATCGAATCCAGGCATTTTGCATGGCAGTCAAGTATTCTACCACAGAGTCACGCCAGTGCTTCAAACTGTTCCGGAAATAGACCCTATACAACGTCACGTCAGGACAACGCCAAGTGGGGTGGCAGTATCGGATATCTGCTCTTATACCGACGTAACAATAAAAATAACGAAAACAGACAAGTCTGTTATTCGAAACCCGCCTACTATTCAACACATTTTTAGTTAGCGAGCTCCAATTACCAGCTGACGCGCCTATCGTATAGGACACAGGTGTTTACAACCCCATTTTTGTAAATTCTGGTTAGGAAAAATGGTGTTTTGTTCCCTTGAGATTGCTTTAAGGATGCAAAGTGCTTTCCAGAAGACGTTCCTGCTGAGGTGATGTGTTTTTACTCCGATATTAGCCGAATAGGTGGTAAACGTCACGCTGAAGTTATCGAACGCTGGGCATTGACTAATGCCAACCGCCTTCTGTAAGTCTCATCCTGTGTACCATTTAAGTGCGTCGCCGTCAACACTACTGGCTTCTCCTTACGCCAGTGGTGTGTGACGCTTAGAGGAAGCTAAATCATTGTTCCCATAGGCGTGCGCAGGGTTCTCCATTAGGGGACGGGGGGGAAAACAAACTTAACCGAGCCCTCCCCCCCCCCCGCAGTTGGACTAGTCCGACAGAAAACGCGCTCCGCAATGGATGCAAAAGGAGAATGAAAATACAGCGATGACATACTTCTTACAGCGGCCTGCCATTTGTCCCCGGCTTTCAGGGGTAAAGATGTAAATATGATGATGATGATGATGATATATGTAGATTAATGGTGCAAGGGCGGGTAAAGATGGGAAGAAGTAAAGAGTTCCTTGAATGCAACATCAGGATTTCGTGGTCTCCATTATCGCCAAAAAGCATGCGCAGCCATAGGGCTACGCTCAAAAAAACACGGTTGATCCCTCCGTCATAGGAATCGGAATAACACGAAAGTAAAGCGTGCCCTTACAGAAGTAACTGAATGCTTACTGTACATTGATATGAGAGTTTGCACAATATATAATGATGTCTGGCAGCTGATGGCGCCGTTTAACGAGTATGCACCCACTTTGATGATTTGTGGTACATCTCCACCCCGACGACTAACGTCCATGTTAAATGATTAAACAAACCCTTGTGGCAGCTGTAGTAGTTAACGGTGAAAGCGTAATCAGAGAACGAGGTGTGACAGCCAGAAGAGCGTCTCATACTGGACGCAGAACTTGGTCGCCATCCCGCGTCATGTCAAAATGTGATTGAACACCACGGCCGGACTAGAGGGAAACGCAAAGCGCGTCGTGCCGCCCCGGTAGCCCGGCCGCGATTTTTCTCGGGGCGAGCGCGTGAGCATGGAACGCGGTGTTACAGCCAGGTGAGGCAGGCGCGCGTCGCAGAGCTATTTTTGGTTTGTATTAGCGTGATGCTGAGCGAGGCCGACGCTGTTACGACGCTTGGGCAAAGGTCGCCACCTGGCGGTGTGTTAAGGCATTGACAAAATTCAACTTCTATTAAAAAAATCACAGCATATCCACGGAGTGAATGATGATGAGTGGGCGAAGCTGCGGAGGTTCATCGGCAAACCGTGAATCTTCCGCGAATTCTGCCCAGTACATCATCACCGACGTGAGATCGGGCGCGTTTATTATAAAGGTTCGATGAGTTATGACGACTTGCAGCTCACTTTAATTTTACATGTACGCTGTGAATTTTCATTGTTTAGAAAACCATTGCTTTAGAAAACATCTGGTGTCTTTCGTTAAGCAGCTGGCGTCTTTTCGTTTTGCTTTAGAAACATCTGGCGTTCTTTCGTTTTGCTTTTAGAAAACATCTGGCGTCTTTCGTTGGTTTATTTCATCAATCAACGGCGTTTTGAACAAAATTTTTATTGTTTAATCACGCACAGGAGAAATCTCACCAGGCACTACCTTGGAGGTAAACAATGGCTGCTAATGGGAATGAGAGACAGAAGAAGTCGGCTTTTAGCTAACACTTACACTTCTACTTCTACTAACGTTTCCTACTGGAACAAGCCAATGGCTGCTAATGGGGAATGAGAGACAGAAGAATTCGGCTTTTAGTTAACGCGCACGCTGCGAATTTTTTATTGTTCAACAACGCACAGGAAAAATCTCCCACCGGCACCACCTTGGAGGTCAAGATCTGGTACTAGCGTTACGACTGGTTACGCACTACTACGACTACGAGGGACGAACGGGTGCCGCCTTAAGGAGCTTCGCCCCTATAACGCGCCGAATGGGACGGACGCGTAACGCGTTGCAGGTGCTAGTCGCGGAGGCAACAGCAATGACGAATTACTTTACCTTACCACTCCCAGAGGTCAACACCACCCAGCCGACCGGGGGAGTGGTAGATATAAAAGGCGCGTTCGTAAAGCCTCTAGGCTCTGTGACCGTGGCGCAGTCGGCAATAAAGAAAAAAAAGTGACCGTGGCGCAGTGTATAGCGTGCCCGGCATCTGTTGTTGCGGACCGAGCGGTCGTGGGTTCGATGCCCGTTGACGGTACCTTTTTTTCTTTGCCATTTGATCGTGCATATTTTTTCGACGTCATTTGCGTGACGGAAATACGTCACTGAAGTCTTGGTGGACCCCGGCATAAAACACTTTCGTGTTAAAAAACTTGGACCATCTGCCCGAAGGGAACCCTGATGGGATGCGAAGCAGCAGCGGTGCGCACGGCGTTGACCCGGTTGAGAAGGGCGTCGACGCGGATGCTGGAAGAACGGTTTGAAGCGGAACGCGGTGTAGCATTTACTCCAGTAAACGTTTGTTTCAAACGCAAAGACACGGGAGGCGGGTTGGGTTTCGTGTAAGTTTCATTAAAGCGTTTGGCACGACTTCGTAGACGTTGTTTCTTCAGAGTCGAGACACGGGCGTGGACCGGAGCAGGGGCGCATTTCGCCTTGTCTACCACGGGTGAAGCGACAGAGAAGTGACACGTTCAGAGGTGTTGCGAGCGGGCGGAGCAGCCGGCAGCTGCGGGCGCTACGGCGAGCATGCTGCGGGTGAGGGAGAGAGTGACGTCAGCGCGCACCTGCGAGGGAAGAGTGCGAGGGGAGCGTGACGTCAACGCAAAGCTGTGGCGTGACCTACTTGGCAACGCTCCAACACCTACGGCGAGGGGAACGCGTTGCGGCGCATTCGTAGTCGTACGGACGCACGTAACGTACGGCGTTACACACGTGAGTCAAAGAGCTGCTTCGCATCTAAAAGATTTTGCAGATTCCATGCCTTGTGGGAATCGGTTTCATGCGAAGCAGTGAGCGAGTAGTTTTATGCTGCATTTTTTGGCTTTGAGCCACGCGTTATACGAGATGTATCGACGTGCTTACGTAACTGCCGCAGTTGCGTCACATCGTGGTCTTACCAGGCACGTCGACAACGCTGGCCTTCAAAGGGTAACTTAATATCTGACGTAGCGTCAGCACTGACGTTAGAGCACACACGTCAGTATTATCGCAGCGAAGTGCACTTTACGATGCGCTGATCTGAACATCATACGTAACTTTCGTTAGTGCATTCCTTCGGGGTCGATCAACGCTTGAATATAGCTTGTTGAATCACATAGGAGTACGAATGTAATGTTTATTGCACTGCTATAAAAGCAGAGCCAACACTGGAACCACAGACGGCCTGACATGGCGCCTGTATCATAGGAGTACATATGTCGTGTTTGTTGCTTTGTTATCAAATTAGATAGCCAGCACCACAACCACAATTGACGTTGAACCGACATTACGCCTGCATAGGGTGTTTTTTCAATGCAGTTTCCAGACCTGGCGTGGATCTGTGGTAGAATACCTGACTGCCACGCGAAACGCTCTGGTTCGATTCCTGCTGGTAGTCTAATTTTTACAGCGAAAGCTGTTATGAGATCATTTCAACGGCCGTTTTTGGCGCCGTAGTTGTCCGCCGCCGCCTCCGGTGTCCGTAACCGCTATCGCACGAAATAAGAAAAAAAGGAAATAAGAAAAAATTTCCAGGATGGAACGAGGTTCGGACCTGGGCCCTCTGCGTGGGAGCCCAGTGTTCTACCTCGGGGCCATGCCGGTGCTTGAAACTGCGTTGCAAATAGACCCTATACAGGCTTCATGTCGGGAAGGAACAACATTAACATATGTAATGTAGTGTGGTCGAAGAGTAAAATAACAACCAGGCGTCACACGAACGCGAATTCTGTAACCGGGCGTCACACAATGCGAATTGCGCAACGAGTGGGATGTTCAAGGCTTCCAACCCAGTACAAAGGCCTCTGCGATAATTCTTCATCGTCATCAGCCACAGCATCAACAAAGTGTACATAATGCCTTACAAGTGTTTAGCGAGTACCACGGTTCTCCGCAGAATGACGAAAAATTGCATAGTGGCTGCTTCCCTATTTCACAAAAATTTATTTATATTGTTGAGATGTTTATTAGACGGCAGTCGGCGACGATGCTCAATGGCGACAGTCAAGCAAGAACACGAGCTCAGAACGCGAGCGGGAAGAGCCAAAGAGGACGACCCACTAGAAGGCTATAGAGAGCGCAACCCATTATTCATCTCAAAGGCTTCGCTACAATCACCCCGGGTACGAAAAGGGAGCCGTCCGGCGACCTAACAGCTCGTCACTATGAGTGGGTCATAGTAGGCCTTGAGGCGCTCCACGTTGACTATGTCGCGCCCTCGACGGCGCATGTCCGAAGATGGTTCGATGGGTTGGATCACGTAGTTGACCGGGGATGTGCGCTCGACGACCCGATAGGGGCCTTCGTATTTCGGCATCAGTTTTGAAGAGAGGCCAGTTGTAGTGGTAGGGACCGAGAGCCACACGAGCGCTCCAGGGAGGAACGTGGACTCACAAGTGGTGGTGCCACCGCGAATGCTCTTCTGCCGCTCTTGTTCCTGCGTTGTAAAAGTCTTGGCAAGCTCGCGACACTCTTCAGCAAGCCTGGCTGTGTCAGAAATCGGCGCACACTCAGTTGAATCCGGCTTGTATGGGAGGATCGTGTCGATGGTGTGCGACGGGTGCCTTCCGTACAATAAGAAGGGTGAAAACCCAGTTGTGCTTTGAGGGGCGGTATTATAGGCGTAGGTGACGAAGGGCAGAATGACATCCCAATTTGTGTGATCGGCGGCGACGTACATTGAGAGCATGTCGCCGAGCGTACGGTTAAAGCGTTCGGTTAGGCCATTCGTCTGCGGGTGGTAAGCAGTAGTTTTGCAGTGAACAGCATGGCACTCTTTGAGAATGGCTTCGACGACTTGCGACAAGAAGGCACGGCCTCGATCGCTGAGAAGCTCCTGGGGTGGACCGTGACGCAGCATGAATCGGTGTAGTAGGAAGGAGGCAACGTCGCGTGCTGTAGCCGCTGGGAGGGCGGCGGTTTCGGCGTATCGCGTTAGATGGTCAACAGCGACGATAGCCCAGCGGTTACCAGCCGATGTCAGAGGAAGTGGTCCGTACAAGTCGATGCCCACGCGCCCGAACGGACGGTTAGGGCAAGGTAATGGTTGTAGACCAGCGGGTGACACGTGCGTTGAAGGTTTTCGGCGTTGGCAATCGAGGCAGGAGCGAACGAACTTCTGCACATAGCGGTACATCCCTCGCCAGAAATATCGTTGTCGAATGCGGTGGTAAGTTTTGGATACCCCAGAGTGCGCGCATTGTGGATCAGAGTGGAAGGACTCGCATATTTCAGAACGCAGACTGCGGGGTATCACAAGTAGCCACTGGCGGCCATCGGCGTTGTAATTGCGTCGGTGCAGTAGGTCGTCACGAATGGCGAAATGGTGGGCTTGACGACGCAACGGATCATTGAGCAAGTCTATCAGCGAGGCGATCCATTTATCCTTGCGCTGTTCGGTAGCGATGGTGTGAACGTCGATGGAAGAAACAACAATGTTACGTGACGAGCAAGGGGTATTGTCGTCGGGCAAGGGCGAGCGCGATAGGGCGTCGGCGTCAGCATGCTGGCATCCGTTGCGGTACAGCACGCGGATATCGTAGTCCTGTAGGCGAAGTGCCCAGCGTGCGAGGCGGCCTGAGGGATCCTTCAATGACGACAACCAGTATAGTGCATGATGGTCGGTGATGACATCAAATGGGCGACCATACAAATAGGGTCGGAACTTCGTAAGGGCCCAGATGATCGCCAGGCATTCCTTTTCGGTGACGGTGTAATTGGTCTCGGCTTTAGTAAGCGTACGACTTGCATATGCCACGACATATTCAGGGAACCCTGGTTTGCGCTGCGCAAGGACAGCGCCAAGGCCAACACCGCTGGCGTCTGTGTGCACCTCGGTAGGGGCCGTAGGGTCGTAGTGGCCTAGTATGGGAGGCGACGTCAACAAACGACGGAGCGTTGCGAAAGCGTCGTCGCACTCTGACGACCACGAATGGAGGGGCCCGTTACTTCCGAGAAGCTTCGTCAGCGGCGATATGATAGTCGCGAAGTTTCGAATGAAGCGCCGAAAGTAGGAACACAGTCCTACGAAACTGCGCAGTTCTTTGACGGACGTAGGTTTCGGGAATTCGGTCACGGCCTGAAGTTTGGCTGGATCGGGGAGGATTCCGTCCTTGGACACGACGTAGCCGAGTATTGTCAGCTGCCGTGCTGCAAATCGGCACTTCTTTAGGTTCAGTTGCAGACCAGCGTTGCTCAAACGCGTCAACACATGCCGGAGGCGTTGAAGATGCGTGGAGAAGTCTGGAGCGAAAACGACGATGTCGTCGAGGTAGCACAAGCACGTGTGCCATTTCAGGTTGCGCAGAATAGTATCCATCATGCGCTCGAAGGTGGCGGGTGCATTACACAGCCCAAACGGCATGACGTTGAATTCGTACAAGCCGTCGGGCGTGACAAAGGCGGTCTTCGGTCGAGCGTCATCAGACATAGGTACCTGCCAGTACCTTGAGCGCAAATCGATGGATGAAAAGAATTCTGCTCCTTGTAGGCTGTCAATCGCGTCGTCTATTCGCGGTAGTGGATACACGTCCTTACGAGTGATCTTGTTGAGTCGTCTGTAGTCGACACAGAACCGCACAGAACCGTCCTTCTTCGCAACAAGAACGACAGGAGACTCCCAGGGGCTGTTGGAGGGTCGAATACCATCGCGTCGAAGCATGTCGTCGACTTGCTCGGTGATTACGCGGCGTTCTGTGGGAGATACGCGATATGGACGTTGCCGCAGTGGCGGTTGGGCGCCAGTGTCGATGCTATGCGTAACGGTGGACGTGCGGCCGAGAGAAGTTTGAGCGATATCGAAAGAAGCGCGAAATTCTTCCAAGAGACCCAGAAGCTGGGAACGCTGGACCGGTGTAAGGTTGTCAGCAATGGAAGAAGCGAATACGTCATCGGGCGATGAACCAGACGTGGTAACAGCACTGAGCGTACTGGAGTTGGGGCAGTACGTGTCATCTGGTTCGTCCATAACTTGTGCGTCTTCGAGGGGTTCCACGCTGCCGAGACATTCTCCTCGCACCAACGTAACACTGTACGGAGATGGGTTGATAACAAAAATTGACGCGCTGCCCTGAGTGACTTGCACGGTCGCGAAAGGCACCAGCAAGCCTTTCCTCGTGCAAACACGGTCAGATGGCGAGAGGAGTGCAACGGTGTCGGAGAGACTGGCGCAGTAGACGGACACCGCCGTTGACGAGTTTGCAGGCACTGTGGTGTCGTCTTTGACGAGTACCTTGCTCACAGACGATGGACTGTCAGCCGGCGTCAGATGAGAGAATGGTGAGAGCTCTATTTCGGCTGGTGCGCAATGAATCACGGCGTCGTGGTGGGAGAGAAAATCCCATCCTAGGATGAGGTCGTGAGAGCATGCTGGAATTATGATCAATTCGACGGCGTACAGAGCATCGTCAATCATGACGCGGGCTGTGCACACCGCTGTAGGGTGAATACTTTGGGCGCTGGCTGTACGGAGGGAGAGCCCGGGAAGTGGCGTCGTCACTTTTCGCAGTAATCGGCTAAGTTTGGCGTCAATAACGGATACGGCGGCTCCAGTGTCGATAAAGGCAGATGCGCGAACACCGTCCACAGACACGTCTAACACGTTCGATGGGCTTCGCTGAGGGCTTTCGCAGTTCGATAGCGTCGCAGCCCTTGCCTCGTGGACTGCGACGACTAGTTTTCCTGGTCACGTGGGACCGGACGTGGCCGCATCGGTGACAGTGATCGGCGTCGTGGTGACGGCGAACGGCGTGTAGATGGAGCTGGGCGAGACGACGGTGACCATGTCCAGGAATTCGGGACATCGACAACTAGCGCCATCTGTTGCGTTGGCTGCTGAGTGGCAGCGTCACTGAATGGGAAACGACCTTTAAACATTTATTGTAGTGCAACGCCTCAATATAAGCTTAAATCACTTCGTCCGTATAATCTGGGAGTCATCATCTCACAGTGCGAGAAGTTTTGTTTTATTCCCATAAACTTCCTGGGTTCGAGAATCACTTTTATGTGCTATGTGAAACTCCATAGGAGAGAATTAAAAAAATTATATAAAAAGAATGCGCTCTCACCTGCCAAAATCACTAAAGTGATCCAATCTAGATGATTCAGTCTTCGTACCTGTGAAGTTTGGCTGATGTTGGCGAAGTTTCCGAGGTTCGACGGGAACTTTTGTAAAAAGGTGCATTGCAGTGAAACCACCTTATAGGAGTGCATGCGCTTCATAGTGTTTTCGGTGGCCCGAAAACACGGGAAAATGTCAGTGTTTTTATACAAGTTTGTTATTCTTGAAGCTGCTCAAGATATGGAGGGTATGAATACTGTGGAGTTCATTCGTTGATAATTAGCAATGAGAAATCGTGGGTTAATTAGAACAGATGATCAAAAACGAGAATAGCTCCTCGCAATTCAAAGCAAGTAATAATTAACAAGAGACATTGATACGCATGCGAATCTTCCTCTATTGAGTATATGTAATCAAATGTACTAATGAATTTAACAATTTATATAAAGCTTATTGTTGAAAGCGGTGAGTACAGAAGGACATGTATCATATATATATTTATAGGTAGTATTGCAACGTACACCGTTGATACTAGATGGCTATCGCATGTAACTAGGAGTAGCTACTGTTATAGCTAATTTAGAATCAAAGGTATAAAAGAGATGGTAATCGTACTCTGGAATTATTAATACTTACAGTTAGTGTTAAATAGGAAAGGGGTAAATAAAAATCAACTAATCGGAGGATCACGTTGTGATGTATCACATGGAGTGGAGACGAAGAGGATGAAAGATATAAGAATCTTAAGTTGCTAGTTAGGGATTAGGGGTATTTTAGCTTAATTATTATGGATAATTAACACATTTGACAATGACGTACCCGCAAGTATTCACACTGACTGACGTTTACTCAGCAGCATTATGCACATTTGCACCCTGACCATATAAGTCATCACTTGCAACGGTGATTAATCACCAATTTTAAGCTCATAATAGAAGGCTTTCAGTATAGAAGCATACGTACATGAAATCTATACGGTATTCAATGTATGAATTTACGATAATGGATACATAACAACACGGAATCATCTTTAGTGGTAGCGATCGATGGTTAGTAGTGAGGGATGATTTTGGGGGAAATCTATGCAACCGAGTGATTAAAGGTGGCAAATCAAATTTTATGCAAGAGAAAAATATTTTATCGTTTATTAGTGATCGTTGTAGGCAATTATCAAGTGTGAGTAGATGGTCAATAAATTAATAGGACGATATCATTGTAATGCATCAAATGAAATCATAGAGGGAGAGGCTGAATACATTTAGAATGTTTTGCTAATTGGCAATTAAGGACACTGCAGCACAATTAAAATATTTATTTTTACAGCAGAGCTGTTATCCCACCCTTTGTCTGACTCGCGATGTGGACAAGCAATCATCATCATGCCGGCGTGTTCAGCATAACTGTGCCTAGTTAAGCGAAGTGAATCATAGCCAATCCTATTTAAGCCTAGTTGAGCAGGGCAAAACCTAATTAGCCATGCATATATACTCAAAGGCTAATTAGCCATAATTAGGCCGAGTTGAGATTCTTGTTGCATAGTCATGCCGCGCTCGGCAAATGCTAATTAGCGAATGCTAATTAAGACTTAATGGCGCTGATTAAGACTAAATTAGCATTAATTATGCTAATTAGTTCATTAGCCTTATTGACTTCGAATGCAAGCTAGTCGAGGCTGAACCTCGAATGTGCGAGTTTGGGTAATTAAACTAATTAAGTTAAAATTAAGGCTAGTCTGACTTGGGATGCAAGCTAATCGAGACCAAGTCTCCAATGTGCCACTAAGACCTATTAAGCTATTGCAGTTCGGCGGGCTCGTTGGTTTGTTAGCAGTGTAACGAAAAAACAGCGCGTGAATACAGGGACGGAAGGGGCACACACACGAACGTTGTGTGTGTGCCCCTTTCGTCCCTGTGTTCTCACGCTGTTTTTCCGTTACAATGCTATTAAGCTAATTATTATAATTAATCTGCTTGAGCAGATTCATTTGGTGTTGTGATTTACTGGTGTTGTGACCTACTTGGTGTTGCGATTGCCAAGCGATACCCAATGGAACCCTATCAACACCTAGTCTAGACTCGTGATTTACAGTGTGATCCTGTGAACACTTCGTGCATCCCGCGTGTGAATGCACGTGTCGACACTTGGCTGGTCAAGCGAGGACCAACCAAGTGTCGACCAGCTCCCCTCTAGCACAGCCTTGCGCGACTCAATGCAAGCTGCGCGAATTTTTAAAATTACGTTAGCCCAGAATGCACATTAGGAATGACTTACTATAATGTTGATCTATAATCGCACCTTGGCATGAAGTGCATGACTAATGAATGGCGACGATGAATTCAACATATTTTAAATGTAGGGGTGAAAGCTGTCAGTGTAGGACATAAACAAGATAGATAGTATAAGCTGCACTAGAAGAGAAACTTGGGCTAGTTGGTGATTCATCATTGTGAAGGAAAAAACAGCGCTACAAAAGCGCTTCAAGATTGCGAGTTCAGCGCCTGTGTCGTGTTTTCTTCCTTAGTCCTCGTCCATTTGTAGCGCTGTTTTTTCCTTCACAATAGATAGTATAATGTCACGTAGTCGTGACGTCGACGACGACCGCAGGCGACGTGTCCAAGATGAAACTCTTTATTTGCCCGTACTTGTGGCCGAGAAAGGGAAAGTTAATTTACAGCAATACACACGGTATGCACTGATTGCGGCGAACAGAGCGTCGACCGTCGATCAGCTGACAAGCGGTGAAGCGCGTCGGCATTTATACATGTGCCGTCGAATATTCCAGCGTTATTGCTGGTTATCGCGCAAGTTCTAGAATAAGCTCGAGTGTTCGCGACTTGCGCGCAATCTTAACAAAACAATCTACAATAATCGCGAAGCTTCTCGAACAATGATGCGCGGTTTGCGCTGAGCGTTGCTGACAGTTTTGTGCAGTTATAGTGCGATGGTGGGAAATAATAGAATATCGTTAATTATTAGCAGCGATAAATATCATTTATTCGTAATCAATTATAATTATTCGTTTAATATAGGTGCCATTAATCACTGACATGTGCCACAAGAAACATTTACGATAGATCACGATTTAAAGGAGTACTGCTTTGAAAACAGCGCGAAAACTGGACAAAGGCTAAGGAAAAAAATTCGGCAGATCTCACGCGTTGTGGGAATCGGTTTCATGCGAAGCAGTCATCGAGTACTTTTATGCTGTATTTTATGGCTTTGAGCCTAGCGTTACTAGGTGGATCACCGTGCTTTTTTAAGTGTAGTAACTGTGTGCACAACGTAGGGCTTACCAGGCACGTAGACAATACTGGCGTTTAAAGGGTAACGTACGGTGCGACGTAACGTCAGCCCTCACGTTAGAGCACATACGTCAGTATTTTCGAAATTAAGTGCACTTTATGCTGCAATCATGTGAATATCATACGTAACTTTCGCTAATGTGTTCCGCCGGGGCCGAGAAATGCTTCAATATAGCTTACTGAATCATAGAAATACAAATGTAAGGTTTATTAGACTGCTATAAAAGCAGAGCCAACGAACCACATCAATTAATCTGATATGACGCCTGTATCGTAGGGATGCATATGCAGTGTTTATTGCTTTCTTGTAAAATTAGATGCCCAGCACCACAACCACAATGGATGTTGCACCGACATTACGCCTGCATAGTCCGTTTTTTCAAACCAGTTTGTAGCCCTGGCGTGGCTCTTTGATAGAATGCGTGACTGCCACGCGGAATTGTGCTTGGGTTGGGTTTCTGCTGAGATAATAATCTTTATTCTGTCCATTTGTGAGGTCAACGCTGCCGATATCGGTTCTCTTAACGCTCTTGCATTTAAATTACCAATGTTTGTTTCACCGTTCCTGATATAAACTATCTATCGCCTGTGGCGCATACCCGTACACCGCGGCACGTGGTAAACGGGTATGTGCCACACGTGTCTGGAGGAAAGTGTTTGACGACGTACGCGACAGGATTTTCACGTTATTCACGTCAAGACCCGACAGTCATATTCGTCAAATCCTCTTACCCTCCCCTGCAAATTTCGGTCTACACCAAGTTAAGGAGGCGATCAAGAGAGCACCCAGACGTATGCGGATAGATAGATAGATAGAATAGATAGATAGATAGATAGATAGATAGATAGATAGATAGATAGATAGATAGATAGATAGATAGATAGATAGATAGATAGATAGATAGATAGATAGATAGATAGATAGATAGATAGATAGATAGATAGATAGATAGATAGATAGATATGCCCAAAGTATCAAGTGTTCGCTGAGAAATGCTTCGCATTTGAAACAATACAAGTGCTGGCACATTGATGTGTTATACAAAGCACTGGGTGCGAAAGAGCCTGCTGCAAGAGAAACAAATTGCAGAAGGCTGTGTTGAAGCTAGGGCCAGTTGCTACACGTTACTGCGTTGAAAACACAGCGAAAAAGGCCCAAATGCTAATATAACATAAGTGCTTGTGTTGTTTGTTACCCTTCGTCCCGTTTTCGCGCTGTTTTCAACGCATTAACAGGTATACCAACTGGCCCTTCAAGAGATCCTTCTGCAATTTAAAGGAGTAATTAATTAAATTGATAGTTACAGGCAAATAATAATTAAGTGCAGATATATAGTAAAATTAATTGAGGGATATGATTGCAAAGCTACAGATGATAGCCTAAAGAAAGAGGGTGAATGCATTGGGAGATTCTTGCTAATAAGCCTTTTTCAAGCAATCCCAGAACGCCCCGCGGGAGCGTGAAGCCCTATGGGAAAAGTGTGTACATCGAGCGAGCCAGCCATTCGGTCGCCCGCTGCTCGTTGGCTCCGTGGGATCGCGAAACGAAAAGAACACGTTGAATATACTTACATCGTAAAACAATTCACATATCCGAACGCATCTGCATGTATCTCTACGCATGAAATGTGAAAGGAATAACGCAGTCAGTGTAGGTATTGCCGAGCGTATGTATGTATATCGGACTTAGCACTTAAACGGCATGTGTGTTACCGCGTGCCTATGCCGTCAAGACGTTCTGTTGTCATCAATATGAGCCGAACACCGAATTAATGTTTAGTGTTCGAATACTTGTAATGCACTAATGTAAATGTAACGCACTGAATCGCCATAGACACATTTCCATTTGAGCATTTGGTGTCGTGAACACTTTTGCGCTTGCTCGCTGCGTTTAGCCGCTATGGCCTATTTAAAAGGTAATTTCAGAGTTGCAGGTCATCTTGCTCACGACTATACATATCTGCGGCATACATTCACCTGCTAGCCAACACGCGAAAGCACAACCAGCGTTTCTAAAATGCAACTGCAGTTAGTATCAACGAAGGGTGGCAAAAGCTTATCGATTGATGCATATATGGTGCGATCGACGCGCACGCGGTCTATCTGTACTTTATTTCAGTATACTTTATACTTCAATGTATACTTTATTTTAGCAAACGCTGACTATACGCTCTCGAGTACTCTTTGAATATCACAACCTCACCTTGAGCTGGTCGACAGTGTCGATGGACGTTGATTCCAAATGGATCCGCGAATAGCATAGACCGCTCCTGAACTTCATCTAGGAAGCCGAATTGTATTGTTTTACTTAATTTATGGTGTAGGGGCAGGGGACATTGCCCGGCTCGCGCGTGACTAACTTCGTCCCACGTTTCTATTAGTCATCTCTAGAACGGACGAAGCCTCTAAGCGGTGAAGTGAAAACTGGGCACAGGCAAAAACCAGATGTATGTACTAAGGGACAAGGAAGGCAAAGGCACTAACACAAGGGTAGGATAGCTTAAACAGCTGAGGAGTTTGACGGAGATCTGTACAGTAGCCGGGGCAACCAGGAAGATAACGTAAGAAGTAGTAGTAGCCCAGAGGAATCGGGCATCCCACCGGTAACGACAGGGGAAATAAAGAAAGCCTTGGAGGGAAAAAGAGACAAAGCCCCTGGTGAGGATCAGGTAACATCAGATCTGTTGAAAGAGTGGGCAGACTGTGTTATAAAAACTGGCCACCCTGTATACAAAATGTCTCTTAACGGTGAGGGTACCCGAATCTTGGAAGAATACTAAGATCATCTTAATCCATAAAAAAGGGGACGTCAAGGACTTGAAAAATTGCAGACCGATCAGCTTACTGTCCGTTGTCTACAAGCTGCTTACAAAGATAGTAGCTAATGCAATTAGGAGAACGTTAGAATTCAGTCAAGCAAAGGACCAAGCAGGATTCCGTACAGGCTACTCGACAATAGACCACATTGACACTGTCAATCAGGCGATAGAGAAATGCGCGGAATATAACTAACCCCTATATATAGCCTTCATAGATTACGAGAAGGCATTTGATTCGGTCGAGTATCAGCAGTTACGCAGGCGCTACGGAATCAGGGCGTCGACGAACCATATTTAAAAATACTGAAATAAATCTTAGGTTTAGGCGCACGTTAAAGAGCCTCAGGTGGTCAATAATTCCGGAGCCCTCCACGACGGCGTCCCTCATAATCATATCGTGGTTTCGGGACGTTAAAGCTCAACAGTTATTATTATTATTATTATTATTATTATTATTATTATTATTATTATTATTATTATTATTATTATTATTATTATTATTATTATTATTATTATTAACAACACTTGATACTGGTAGAGTGTTGGTTTATGTAAATTGAATGACCAAAAATGAAAGCTCGAAGCGTTTATATTCCACCTAGTTGAATGTTTTCTCCGCAGTGCATTGTGGTTTAAACCGCACTCGTCTTAAGCGTCTAGTCGTGTTTTGGATTTCTCATCTTCCAATATGACTGAAAAAAAAATACAAAGACCAGGAGAAGCCATTTCTTGACTTGCACCCCGCGAAAATACACACTGCGGTGTAGCTTTTCGCATGCGACAGCAGCGCCAGAAGATGGCCTAGCGAGCAAAGCAAGCAAAACTAGAGGAATATCATAATCTTCTGCCTTTATATATGTTTTTTTTTTATCCTGCGACAAGAGCATCTGTAATTCCGAATTGTCCACGTGCGCATTCACGTGGCTACTTGAGAATTATTAAAATAAGCAGATGATAGGACATGCAGAACATTAATTTAGGCAAAACTCGGTATGTGACACTATCGCGTTAATGACGAAGCGTGTGTACGGGGTTGTTTTTCACGTATTATTTCTGTTGTCGCCGAGCGGCCTATGTAGTAATAATAATTTAAGGGTTTTTACGTTCCATAACCACATTGTCATTATGAGGCAAGCCGCAGTGGGGAAATCTGTAATAGGTTTAAACACCTGGGGTTCTTGAACGTGCACCTACATCAAAGTAAGCTGGTGTTCTTGCATTTCGTCCCCACTGGAATACGGCCGCCATGGCAGGCAATCGAACCCGCGACCTCGCGCTTAGCAGCGCCCACTTTATCTGCCAATCGCTCCCACGGCGGAGACATATTATGTAGGTGGCGCTGTAATAAAATTTAACCCCTATAGCTGACGCTTAGAAGACCACAGTAGGCTATGCTCTGGAGAGACATTCATAAATTAAACTACTTTAACATTATTAGTCAATTGCATTGGTCGTCCCATCCTCACCCTTAAGCATATTCCACCTCACCCGTTGTAGCACAGCCTCCATCGGTCTACTCGAGTTTTGGTACCAATGGTGGTCGCGCTGCCCAAAACTGGATTTTTAAAATCACGAGCCATACAGCGCTCTCGCCTTAATGAATGATGGTTACTTAGCGCTCTCTGACGGTACGAAGTGTTTATTGACATTACTGTATGACTGAGACGATGGCAATGAGGGATGCGAGGAAACCGAAGAATTTGATCATCTAAGATTCCTGACCAATTAGGTCAGTAGATTAGTAGGTGAACATCGTGTCTACCAAGTATGAAAATAATAAAAGGTAGTCCGTGCATCTCAGAGGGGGCCACACTTCCTGTGAGATGCGAGTCGCGCACTGCAGCACACTGCTTTCAGCGTCATTTGTTACAGCACGTGACTTCAGTTAGCCTCCCACTGCGAAACTCTCAGTGCGGTCACTCTAAAGTCGCCGCGAAGAAAAACAGATAGAAGGTGGGGCTCGTCATGTAAGCAAAACAGGGCACATTGCCTACAATACGTAAGGGAAGGCAGGGGAAAAAACTCCGCTTGCAGAGTTCTTTCCCTGCATCGCCTTGGCAAACGTAAGGCCAGCGTTAATAACAATATCTGGGGTTTTATGTCCCAAAACCCCGATATGATTATAAGCGACGCCGTAGTGGAGGGCTCCGGAAATTTCGACCATCTGGTGTTCTTTAACATGCACTGATATCGCACAGTACACGGGCCTCTAGCATTTCGCCTCCATCGAAATGCGACGTCCGCAGCCGGGATCGAATCCGCGACCTTCGGGTCAGCAGTAGTGATGCAGAACTATCGATGGTACTATCGATACTATCGATAGCTGAGTCACTATCGAACAATCGATGGTAAAAAATACTATCGATAGCGCTATCGATAGTAAAAAATTCGATGGTACTATTGGTAGTATAAAATCAACTGCGCGGACTCACTGCATAATAAACTTGGTTTCCCGCGCGCGTGGTACATAGTGGAGCCGGAAGAGCAGGATGGAGGGCAAGAAAGTTGGCATGCTTGTGTTCTTCACCCGAGTGCTTTGCTGACACATGATCATAAAGTGAAATTGTTCAGCTATAGCGCAAAGGAAGCCTTTACATGTGGTGGGACTGCGCGGCTTCAAACTGATATTGCATTTTATGATTTCACAACAAAAAAATATCCAGAAGTTAATTGTAAGATGTAACTGGTTGCTTTTGGATACGAATTTATTGATGAATATTTCCCGCCATTTTCACTGCGGAAATATTTAATTTAGGGGTGTGCGAATACTCGAAAGTTTCGAATATTCATCGAATATTACATTCGAAATATTCGTATTCGATCCGAAAATCGGGTATTCGAAAAGTTTCGAATATGCGATTCGATTATCATGCATAAAATAACTCGTCTTCCACATTTCTGCTGCGTTCGTATCAATAAAAACGTTGCCGAGAGGAGCGATAAACATCGTAAGTACACGGAGGCACGATATCTGCCTGCGACGAGCGCCCCAATACGTACGATTTATTGCTGGTGCATCTCCGACGTGCAGCGCTTTTGGCGATCATGTAACCGTACATTTTCAATATTATACGGCCGTAACGTGCCGCACTACCACTCGTTCACTATGCGGGACCACTTCTGAAGAAAGACAGAGCCACTTCCGTTCCAAGCGAGCGTGCCTTTTCAGTGGCAGGGGGGAGGGGGTTGTCTCTGTTACAAGGGAGCGCCTGCTGCCTGATCATGTGGAGCAACCCATATTTCTTCATGATAACATGTAGTCATTACTTTCATTGTGCCGTGATATTTGCTTGTGTTGTGATGTGCATTGTGCTAGCCTGGACATTGTGTTCTGGAGATAGCAGTGTATGTTGTGTTGCCAGTCAGGCTGTTAATGTTTTTTTTCTTCAAATAGCTACATGTTAAATAAAATATCGTTACTGTGGAGGCATTTCTCCTTTGATATTCGATATTCGATTCGATATTCGAAGGTGGATATTCGTATTCGATTCGTATTCGAAAAATTTGATATTCGCACATCCCTAATTTAATTTCTCTACCAAAAATGATCATAAATTAAGCGAAGCTGGTAGTAGGCTATCGCAAATATTTTGGCAATATGGCCGGCCAGCAACCGCATCATTATTCACACCACTATCGATAGTATTGTCACGTGGTTGTGACGGTGAAGAATGCTGCAGCAAGACTGGGAAATACGGATATACGGTCATTCACCGTATATATATATATATATATATATATATATATATATATATATATATATATATATATATATATATAAAAGCCACAAAGAAAAATAACTCAGAAAAGCTTTCCGACGCGCGGTATCGAACGGGCGACCTCTTGCTTTCCAGCGAGCGGCGTTTAACGGTTACGCCATCAACAGTACCGTCTTTCCGCCTGCTAACGGCGAGCTATTTATATACACTATTTCCTTCAGCATGCTTTCTTATTCGCCACATAAATGGCGCGACGTGCGCGCGTTGCGCGCTTTAAAGTTCATCGCCCCGCTCCTGCGAACGGCGTTGGTCTTCGTCCTACAGGGCGTGGCCGCCTTCGTGCGCTTATCTCGAGGAAAGAAGGCCCCCTTCTTTCCTCGAGATAAGCGGCCGAGGGGGAAACGGGCGGTTGTATGTCTTGTGCTCTCCCCGCGAGGTCCGCACTGCTGAAGCCACAGAGCGTACGAAGGTCACTTCGCAGCGGCCGCGTTTGCGAAAGGAGCGCGCTGTTTAAACAGAAATAAATAACAACTGTGACAGTTCGCGCTCGTCCTGTGTGTGCCTGTTCGTTCGTTTCGTCAGCCCTGCTTTATGTTTGAGCAGTGCGCTTCAAGTGTCGAGCTGTGATGCACGATAGTACGCGCTCGTCCTGTGTGTGTTCTTTTCGTGCGTCCTTTGGGCTCGAGCGACGCGCTGCCATTTTCGAGCTGCTTTCCATTCTTCGCGTTACATTCCAATTTATTGCTATCGCATTCATTGCTTCGCCGTTGCGGCGAAACTGTGACTTTTATACATCAGTCATCAAACCTTCCAGCGTTATCGCTGGTGTTCGCGTAAGCTCTCGAATAAACTTGACTATTCGCGTCCGGCGCGTAATCTTAGCAGAATGATCTCAAGCAATTGTGAAGCTTCTCAAAGATTACGGCGCGGTCTGCGTCAAACGTTGCTAACAGTCTTTGTGGGTGAAACCTGAATACGTCAAACCAAAGCAATGAACACGCGTTCCAGTAATATCGCTATAGCAATAATAACGATGGTACTACCGATTGCACTATCGATAATTTGCTTACACTATCGATAGTTTCAAAAAAACTATCGATAGTCAATTTACCGATAGTTCTGCATCACTAGTCAGCAGCCCAGCACCATAATCACTGCTCCATTGCGGCGGACAAGGCCCGCGTTGACAGCAATGTTTACCTTCTGGCGGCACGGTAACAGGGCAGTTCAATGCCTTCCTACTCTTGCAATAGTGAACAGCAAACTTATTGACAAAAAAAAAAAAAGACATTCGTGAACGGTTGCTCAGCTTGCCCCAAACATCGCCTGGTGAGTCTTACGGTAAACAAACACGCGACACAGAGAATAAAAATAAAACGGCTTTTCGAGGTCCCTTGCTCACATAAATTAAATATTTCAGCTCGTAATCAATATATTAAACGGGTCCTGACGAGGGACCTTTTAGCGAACTTTACCATGTAAAAATAGAAACGCGCTATTCTGTCCCGAAGAAAGCTGGCCGCAAGAGCCGGGTTTCAAGCCGCGACCGCCTACAATTCTGCAGACCAGCATAGGCAGTCAAACAAGAAGGCGAGTTTCTCGATACTTTATGTGAATCTAATCTGTTTCATTACTCTTTCACCAACACTTAGCAGAGAGGGAAACGCGGCCTGTGTAGCATGTCATGCGTAAGTCAATGCACTTTGGGACGTATAGTTATGTTATTTAGAAACAAAAAACGCGCTGTTAAAACTAAAACGACTTTATTAAAACCATTCTTTTTAAGATGATCGAAAAATGTTCTGCTTGCAAAGGTATTCTTCCTTTACTTCTGCTGCTTATTGAGCTTTAAAGAAAATGTCTATGGCAGCGAATATAACACGGCCAGGCGTCTTCACGTAATAGCGCAAAATATTGATTTTATAAATTGAGGCCATCAAAAATTAGGGACGTCAAGACTCCGCACATTCGCAAACTCGCGATCGTCATCACCGTCTCCCAAGCTTGCATTATTTTCTGGAAGTTAGTTTTTTCACATTACAAAAACAGCAGCGCTAAAGGACGCGTAATTTCTTTATGAAACCCGTCGGAGCCAACAACAATATCATCGGACGAAATATATTGAAGAGGCAGGGGATGAGAAGAAGGGCAGCATGCTCTTTCGAGAATTCGTAGTTATCAAGCACAGCCAAGCGCCTTGTATGTGTGCACCCTTTCAGTGCAACAGACTGCTGACTCACAGTTGAGCAGCGCAACCGGCCGCTCGTCGCATGCGTTGCCGTTATCACTCGGCGGCTGAGGTTCGCGCTCGCTGGTTGTATATCGTCGTCGTACTTTTTTTATGTATTGTGGTTTTCTCAATCCGCGCGATCACGGCAAGCGTCATCGCGCGAATTTTGAACGTTGAAGGTCCGTACGCCACGTGGTGTGAGAAACGGTGAACTAGAATCGATGTCCCGAATTCCTGGGTATGATAGGCGGCGGTGAAGCGTAATACAGGCGGCTCGACTGGCTGGTGATGGTTGAGCCGACACGAGGCGGCTGCACGCGATTGCAATAGCGGGCAACATGACCGGCGCAACCGCACGCGAAGCAGATCGGGCGGTTGTCAGAAGTGCGCCATCGATTCGTCGGGGTAGGTCCCATCCATGACGCAGGACGCGGTGGACGAGGCGTCTGCTGATACGACTGCATGATGGGCTGCATCGGTGGCCTAGGCATGACGTCGGCAAACGCAGCCGGCGCACTCGCTTCAAAGGCCTGAGGTCTGGTGACGGCTTCGGCGTAAGTGGGGCAGCCACAGGGATCGCTTGGGGTGACCTGGCTACAACTTGCGCGTAACTGAGTGGCGCAGGCGCCGGAGGGGGCTGGTGGTATTCCGGCATGACCTGCGCGATTTCCTGCCGAATAGCGCGGCGTAAGGGAGGCAGCAGCGTGGTCGATGGCTGTTCAACATGCTGCGGGTGAGGGAAGGCCAGTAGGGAGAACTGGCGGGCAATTGCCTCGCGCACAAATGACTTGATCTCGGCGAGCAAGGCGGACTGATCAGAAATGGCCGACAAGCCAGCGAGATCGGCGTCGCGTGATGCAGGTCGACGGGTCAGCAACCGCTGCCGGCGCAGCTCCTCGTAGCTTTGGCAGAGCGTGATCACCTCGGCCACAGTACGAGGGTTCTTGGCGAGCAGCATAGTGAAGGCATCGTCGTCGATGCCTTTCATAACGTTGCGGATCTTGTCAGACTCAGGCATAGGTGCGTCGGCTTTCTTGCACAAGTCCAGGACGTCTTCTATGTAGCTCGTAAAGGACTCACCGGTCTGCTGAGCTCGTTCACGTAAACGTTGTTCAGCTTGCAGTTTACGAAGGGCAGGGCGGCCAAACACGTCGATGATGGCGGTCTTGAAAGCAGACCACGTGGGGAAATCGGTGGCGTGGTTGTTGTACCATAGGCCCGCCACACCCGCGAGGTAGAAAACCAAGTTGCTGAGTTTGCCTGCCTCGTCCCATTTATTGGGTACGCTCACACGCTCGTACATCGCAAGCCAGTCCTCAACGTCGGTCCCATCCGCGCCGGTGAAGATAGGGGGGTCGCGGATGCGGGGGACACCGGGGCAGGAGGTCGTTGTTGGAGGAGGCGTTTGCTGAGCAGCGTCTTGAGGCATGGTAGTTGGTAGGGTACGGGATCTTAGCTCCAGGGGCATCGAATGGGAGCACAGCACCTCCACCAATTTGTTGAGGTGTTTATTAGACGGCAGTCGGCGACGATGCTCAATGGCGACAGTCAAGCAAGAACACGAGCTCAGAACGCGAGCGGGAAGAGCCAAAGAGGACGACCCACTAGAAGGCTATAGAGAGCGCAACCCATTATTCATCTCAAGGCTTCGCTACAATATAAAGACTTATAGCGTAGTGTGTTCCTCGCAAGTGCACTTCTTTGGTTGCCAAGGAAGCTCATGAGGCTCTCATGATCCATTTCCTCGGGCTCTCAATAAAGTTAACCCTCTCTCTCTCTCTCTCGCTCTCCGTTTCTCTGCTTAACGTATGTTATAAAGCGTGGTGGGACAGTTCAATAACGACCGGGCGTCACACAATATGAATTACGTAACTAGTGGGTCGTTTAAAGCTTCCCACCCATTACAAAGGGCTCAGCCATAATTCTTCATCCCCATGAACCGTCTCATCAACAAAGTGCACATAATGCCTTACAGATGGTGCCTCGCTTCTCTGCAGAATAACGAATAATGTGGTGGTGGGTGCTTCCCAACTTCCCCAAAATTATGGTTTGTGGCATAGTGGGTACGTTGCTAATGTACTTGTATTAGTAGCCACAAAAGAGTTTATAACGGGCTCTAGAAATGCCGATCTTCCAGCTTTCACTGTGACTGTGCTGCACTTTCTGCGCAGGCCTACCGTTTTTTATTCTTTGCATTCGTCGGGTCAACGCTGACGCTTTCGGCTTTTCTTAACGCTGTAGCATTGAAATTACCGATGTCTGTTCTCGCCATTCCTGGGTAGATATAAACTGTCAATCACCTGTGGCGCGTACCCGTACACCGCGTCACGTCGAAACGGGTATGCGCCACACGTGTCTGGAGGAAAGGGTTTGACGACGTATGCGACATGATTTTTACGTTATTCAGGTCATTACCAGACAGTCGTATTCGTCAAATCCTCTTACCCTCCCATGCCAATTTTGGTCTACACCAAGTTAAGGAGGCGTTCACGAGAGCGCCCTGACATAGACGGCTAGATTGATGGATACGTAGATAGAAACGCTGAAAGTGCCTAGGGTTCGCTAAGAAATGCATCGCATAAAAAAAACACGACGTGAAAATTCAGACTGAGTAAAGGTATCGGGCAGAATTAGCGCTCCCCGCATTTGAGCAATACTGCAGGACGGACCCATCGGTGAGGACTTGGGTCCACCCGGCCAGGTCCTCGTACATCCTTGCCGCAGCCTCTCCGCAATGGCACTGAAGGGAGTGTGGCTCTTACATCGTACTCCAGGCAGGTGCACGCTCACTAGGAATCGCCTCCGCGTATTCGCGGCAGAGGCCTGTGCGGGGGATGATCGCAGCTGCGGCATCCTTTACGCCCCTTCGTGCGCTCCCCTTTCACATCCCTTATTGATGTTGCGCCGCGATCCCCGCACTACCCGAAAGTGTCGCGCTACCCAGTGCTCGCCATAGCCGTTGCGCAGGGCATCACTGAAAGGGAGCTTGCTGAACTGCTTGCCGCCTCTTTCGCGCCTCCTTCCCCTCCTAGAGCGGGGAGCGCTGGCGGTGTCACGACAAACGCCGCACCCCCGCTGCCTCCCGTGGACCCCATCACCTCAGCTGACATTCGCTCTCTCTGCAAGGAAGACTTTTCCCTCTACGAACTGGAACGGGTTCTCCTAAGAAAGCGCAAGCGCAGCGCCCCTGGAGCGGACAAAATCACTCATCAGCTGTGGAGAAACCTGGATGCCTCCCAGCGCCCACTCTTGTTGGATGCATTCAACAGAGTTTTCTCCAGTGCTGTCCTCCCGGAAGAATGGCGTTCCGCGACTGTGATCCCTGTCCTCAAACAAGGCAAACCGCCGCGATCGGTGACGTCATACAGGCCCATCTCTCTCACTTCTGTGGCGGGCAAAACTATGGAGGAGATGGCTCTTTACCGGCTACAGTGGATCGCGGAGGTGCGCAACGCTTTCTCACCAGAGCAGTGTGGATTCCGGCCACATCGCGCGACCATCGACTGCATTGCTGCAGTCGTGAGCACCCTCGAGCAGGCCCTTCACGATGGAGAAATGGCCATCCTACTCCTCCTTGACATAAAGTCGGCGTTCGACTCGCTCCCCCACTCGTCTATCCTCAGTGCTGTGCGCGCGCTAGGTGTTGAGGGCAAACTCTTGAACTGCGTTCAGGCCTTCCTCACTGACCGAACGTTTACTGTGCGCGTGGGCGGGGCGACAAGTGCACCGCGATCTGTCAGCTGTGGCGTCCCACAAGGCAGCGTCCTCAGCCCGTTTTTGTTTAATCTGGTACTCGCGCCGCTCGTCAAGTGCCTAGCAGAAACGGCTGTGTTCCCTGTTCGCGCAGTGGTGTACGCTGAAGACGCCGCATTGTATGTGCGTGGTCCGACCCGAAAGTGCTCGGTGGTGCGCGCTTGCATGCACGAGGCCCTCCAATGTGTGGCCGCCTTCGTGAGAAACATCGGACTCGCGATCTCGGCGCCGAAAACCGAGGCCCTCGTCGTCCACCCTCGTGCTGAAGCCCGACGACGTCTTCCGTGCCTTCAGCTGGATGGTGCACCAATAGTTTGGAGTAGCAACGTCCGCTACCTCGGCCTGACGATAGACAATCGCCTCCGATGGTTCCCGGCGGTGCGACGTGTACGACAGACGACGCGTCGCGTGGAATCGGCCGTGTGCCAACTACTCGCAGGCGGCAACGGCTGCCCCGCTGCCTTCGCCTGCACCATCTACGAGGCGATGGCTCTGACTGCCATCCACTAGGCACTGCCGGTCTGCAAACTCCAGGCGCCACAGTGGCGACTGATCGACCAGGAGCACCGCCGAGTCATCCGCATGTGTCACGGAATGCCTCGTGGCTCTCGTGTGGCCGAGACCCTCGCGGAGGCTCGTGCGTGGCTTGCGTCGCTCACGGCGGACCTGCGCGCATTGTGCCACTTGCAGCGTCTCCACCGAACTCCTGATGCAGGTCCCCTCCTCTCGCGATTACGTGCTGTGCCAAACACACGTGTCGGCCAACTTATCGACGTGTACGACGGTGTTGTGGCTGACGACCCCGCACGCCTTTCGCGCTGGCCACCCCCTCACTGTCGAGTGCCCCTTCGAGCGAACTTGCACCTGCCGGGCATTCGATCCAAACGCCACACCCCTATCAGTGCCATTGCTCTGGAGGCCGCGGCGCGGATGTATGAGGACCTGGCCTGGAGGACGCAGGTGTTCACCGTTGGGTCCGTCCTGCAGGATCGCTCAGCCGCGGCCGCCTGCATAGCCCCTCAGCTCAGCTCGGAACGACAGTGCCGCTTGCGATACTGTGCATCCTCCACAACAGCTGAGCTAGTCGGGCTCCAGCTGGCTGCAGACCTCCTCCGCAATTCGCCGGCCGTCACGAGCGCAGCAATCTTCTGCGACTCGAAACCTGCCCTCCGCCAGCTCGCGAGAGAGGAACGAGGCCCCCTTCTTGCTCAGCGTGCCGCTCTCAGCCTGCTGGCCCTCAAGGAACGAGGCTGTGATGTGGTCCTTCAGTGGCTCCCTTCACACGTCGGCATCGCGGGCAACGAGGCTGCAGACGAACTCGCAAAACGAGCACACTCCGCCGAGACTTCGCTGACGGATTACGCCAGCTCGTTCGACTCGGCACGCAACAACCTTCGCCGGGAGCTGGTGCGCGAGCATCCTGACGCACGGGTCGCCTCCGGACACCCCCCTCCTCCCATCCCAGCCACTGGTTTCACTCACCGCGAGCGCGCGCTTCTTGTTGCCCTGAGGACCGGTTCTGTGTGGCCCGCCGAACGCAGGCATCGTCTTCGCGGCGCCGCTGCACCGAACTGCACCGATTGCGGCGCGATCGAAACCCTGTGCCACCTATTGTTTGGCTGTCCTTCTCTCAACACTGCGCGGAAGCGGCTCGCCATGAAGTACCGCCTCGTCGGACTGCCGTGTGCGACCCTACAGGACTTGCTCCATCCCACCGGCCACGTGCACCGTCGCCGATCAGCCCTCGCGGCCCTACTCGCTTTTCTCGAGGATGCCGGCCTAGTCGAACGAATTTTCTAGCCGCTCACCACGGTGACTCGGACGCCCGTTCTCCTGCCCCCCCCCCCCTCCCCCTCACTGTTTTTTCCCACTCATACCTTTCTTTTTCTTCTTTTACCATACTCTTTTCACTCTCACTGTCCCTTTAAAGGAGCACTGACATCAAATTTCAAGATCGAGATGTGCCCATCATTCGATCGCTTGGTATGCATAGGTCTTCTTGGCCAAATTTGAACGGCATCCGTCGCGTGGAAGTTATTTTAATTCGATGTCAAACAGCGTAGGAGAAAAAACAAAAAATCGGCTGCCCTGCAACATCGACACTAGTGCTACGTGTTCGGTGTGATACATTGCACAAAAATCACCCTGAGTGACGATACGCTAGTAACAATGACGTCGACGATCTCTGAGTGTGTTTGGAGCCGACTGCCAGCCATGCTTTCACTCTCTTTGCTGTGTCGAAGCGTGCGGCGTGCGTTTGCGGGGCGCACATGCACAATACGACGACTGGCACCCGGCGAGGCCTATTGTTCCGCACCCCTCTCGCTTTGTTGTCGGGCTGCTCTCGAGGTAGTTTTCGTGAGGGGTCACGCGCTTAACAGGTTTAACCCATACCGAGGTACCCACATACTTTCAATCTCTACCGCGCGCGGGGCCCCGATTTGAAAACCGCGCTTTCTACGTCACCACAGCTTGAGTGCACGTGGTCTTTGACGCTCCCCGCATGGGTCGCTAGTTTCTTGTGGTTTTTAGGCGGGCATTTTGAAGTGACGCTAAAATGGTCACAATTAACTACGCTAGAATTAGTTATACGATACGCTAGAGCATTTACGATTTAACTTAGGGATTACCAGACCCAAAGCTACAAATTACAGTAAAAAAGTCAGCAACAAAAATTTTGCTGTCAGGGGTCCTTTAATCCCCAATCCCCCGTGAGTGTTTCGGTTGAGGTGTCCTCACTTGAGAGACAGTTACCGTGCACTCCACACCCCATTTCCATTTTCATTTCCTTCTTCCTTTTAAGAATCACCTCCCCCCCCCCCCATAATGGGTTCCGAAAATACGGGGGTCTCTTCTTCTAAAAGAACTCTAGGCAGCACTCACTGTGTGGGGACAACCACGCTTAGCACAACAACACTTCCTAAAAAAGTCAAGAGCCCTTCCGCTGCCGAGAAGCTCGGCGTGGGCGTGCCTGACGTACTGCTTCTCTTCCTTCCTTTCTTTGTTTCGCATCGCGCAATGATCGCTCCTAACGTAAGCGCTCGGTTTTATTATATGTAGTGGCCGTGCCTGGAGCGCTGTTTTCGGGCTGAATTGGGAGGACGCCTTTCATGTTCTTACCAGCGTTCGTCAGCCTCAAGAACGGCCAACGAAATTACCATCACATGATTATGGAAACGCGGGTTATCAATTCAATTTTCTTCAAGTCGGAAGTTTCCTGAAATGTGCAGTTCCTTATATTGACCTTACGCGTTGTCCAGCAGATCGCTTTTAGTCAGCAAACATGAAATATTTCAATGAAGCGCCCATAGCAAGTGTACCGCATCCCAATTGTTTTTTGAACAGCGAAGCTGTTTAGCAAATCGTTCCTTGTCCGGCGAACAAAAAGCTATCATCACCATAAAAGGGTATGTGCCACAGGAATTGGATAAATCTCACTACTCACCATTGGCCACTAAAATGAAGAAGGCAGAAACTATAATCATCATAAACGGGTATGTGCCACAGAAATTGGATAAATCTCACTACTCACCATTGGCCACTAAAATGAAGAAGGCAGAAACTATAATCATCATAAACGGGTATGGGCCACAGAAATTGGGTAATCTGACTGCTCACCACTGGTCGACTAAAAATGAAGAAGGGAGCAGTTAGCTCAACAAGAAATTGCTGCGGAGGTACGGCGGCGAGCCGAAGACCCAGAGTACGTACAACGAGGGAAAACTAGGTAACGGGAAAGGCAACGGCGGCTGCGAGAAGATCCCAAAGAGACGGAAGGCCTACGCTAACGACGACGTGCCCTGTAGGTTTCAGCGCGGTTTCGCCACCTGTGGAGTTTCTCTCTCTGGAGTTTGGACATCCGTGTGGAGCCTGCGACTCTCTGCGCTCTAACTCGAACCTCTCTGCGATGAGAATCAGTGTAGAAACAACCTAGCATCACCTAGCTAAAGCCTAGCAACGACCTAGAAGCAACCTATAGAAACAACCTGCATCACCTAGCTAAGACCTACAAACAACCTAGAAAAAACCATATTAGTCTTCAAGCTCGTCCAGTTTCGCTTTTTCAAGCCTTGTGCGACATTGTACAAGCTTCGCCAATTATTTATTTATTTATTCATTTTTTCATCGCCGGTAGAACATATTCGTATGCTTCAGTTCAGTTCACACTGGGCAAGAATGGTCGTGTGGCATAGTGTTCAAGGCACTGGCTTCCGGACCGAGGGAACCCGTGTGCCCAAGGCACGGAAAGAAAACTTATTTTGTTTTATTTATTATTTCTTTGGTGCGAGCCAGATGTGGACTAGGAGGGTTTCTTGGGATATCAGCTTCACAGGTCAATCAATACAAGCTTCGCTCGAAAAATGCGACACACGCATTCGCTTCAAACCAGTTGTGCTACCACGTCCGTGCATCAATTTGAAACGGCGCTGGTAAAACTTGATTCTGCAGTTAATAACAATGGCACTAAATACTGCGAGTAACGTGAATGAAATTGTATGGCGAGAGGTGGCGCTGGCACGCAGCACGAAGGGCAGACGCCTGCAGTGTTGCATAAAATTTATATGGAGCTTCTTGATACCCAATGCCGCGTAACAAGAAAAGGGTGACCACTGCAACATTGTCTCTCTCTCTCTCGCAGTTCCGCTACGACGTAAAAGCTGATGCTGGCGGTCGCAATCTGCGCAATTTCGAAGGCGGTGCTGAAGTGCGGGGCGAATACGACGTCTACCGGGCTCAAAACGGTGCCAAGGTGGTCCTGGGTGGCGGCGTCTCCCAGGATGTGCTGCGCCAACAAGGACGGACATTCAAGGGCAAGCCGGATGCCAACGTCGGTCTTGGAGTTGAAATACCCATCGGAAAATGAAACACATAATCAGTTCCTGTATTTATGTAAAGAACACTGTCAGTATCCCGAAGATACTTCTGCTTGGACGCAGGTTCCACTTCTTATGTTCATAAAACGGAGCTGATATTGCTAGCGTATTTTTCGATTTCTTTCATCCTCGGCCTTAAGATGATGTGGCCAAATATACGTAATTGTACGCTTGCGTGCCCACACTGTGATTTTCATCCTGGAGATACAGCAAATATACGTTACTGCAAAAAAAATTCGGCAGATCCCACGCGCTGTGGGAATCGCTTCATGCGAAGCAGTCAGCTAGTACTTCTATGCTGTATCTCATGGCTTTGAGCCAAGCGTTACGAGGTGGATCGACGTGTTTTTGTACGTGTAGTAGTTGTGTGCACATCGTGGGCTTACCAGGCACGTCGACAACACTGGCCTTTAAAGGGCCCCTCACTAAATTTGTCAATTTTGAGCTAACGAGCGCAATGCATACACTGGGCGTTCACGATCACGTCTGCCAAAATTTGCAACGCTACGCGCCGCGGAAATGGGTCAAATTTCAAGCTGAACGCTGCTTGCCCTTGCTCTCGCGGGCGCGCGCTTTAGAAAATGAGGGGATGACGTACATGAGAAAATGGCCCTACGTAGATGGTAGTGCTGTGACGTCGCTCCTCTACGTAGACGACTGTACTCTGACGTCGCCAACAGTAGCACGTGACACTGCGATAATTGTTTGACACGACACGCGTAGTTTGTGTAAGTTGTTGCTTGAATAGATTAGTAAAACTTGAGAGAAATAATGACACACACAAATGGAATGTGTGCGTCTTTTTCATTTTTTTTCGTGAATTGCAGCGAGATGCGGGGCTAATGTGCCTCCCTTTCCCATGCGTTCGTGTCTCCGCGGTTACCGCATCGAGCAGACGCCAGACCTGGAAACGAAAGTAATGTTCTAGCGCGTTCGAGCACTCATTATGCTCATTTATTCTACCGCGTCTAAGTAAACCTCAATGCGGCACTGGCTCATAATACCGCCATTCTCGTGCCCGTACAAATGTCTCAACTTTCATGCCCGTCTCGCAGAAACTGGCAGTACACCACAGAGAACGCCGACAAAACGCCCACGGCCGCTACATAAAAAAAAAAAGGTAGCGGCCGTGCAACGCTGCCCGCGTGCTCGGACTGGCTCGGGCACGTCATGCGCACGTGACTATGCATGCGCATGACGTGTACATGCGTATGTGTCAAGTGAAGAGGGCAGGGAAGGGATTTGGCTTGCGAAGGCTACACGGGGCGAGTGGCAAGGGTTTGAAACTCGCCTCCTCGCATCGTGGTTTCGCGCCGCTACAAATGATTGTTTTTCTCAGCTCGTAATGAACCGATTTAAAAAATTATTGCGACATACTGCTCTTCATTCGGCACACAACAACTTCCAGCGTCTAAGTCAAATTTGCTATGTGGCCTGGTGAGGGGCCCTTTAAAGAGTAACTTATGGTGCGACGTAACGTCAGCCCTGATGTTGGAGTACATACGTCAGTATTATCTAAATGAAGTGCACTTTATGGTGCTATCATGTCAATTAGAGCTGTGCACGGGCCGTATTTCCGAGCCCGAGCCCGGCCCGGGCCCACTGACATTGTCGAAGGCCCGCCCGAGCCCGACGGCAAAGGGCTGCGAGCCCGCCCGGCCCGGCCCGACGTACGAAAACACAATCCCGGGCCCAGCCCGGCCTGGCCCGGCCCGGCCCGGCTTTTTGAAGGTTCGCTGCGAAAACAAAACATCGTTTTCCGGTAATTTGACATTTTATTGAGCATATCAAATATGATGAAACGACACACGACGAACAGTCTCTATTACACAGATTACAATTTACAAGTAGACGACGGCCTCATGCAAGCAACAATGAAGTTCGGTCGCCAAAGCCGTCACGTGTATGCGGTATGCCCATGCAAGCGTCAGCTTGCACGAAGGCGATCTACGTCGGGTCGCTGTCGCGTGCATTTTCACTCGTATGGGATTTGGCCTTAAATCTAACGCGGAACAGTTGCATGGCGCCGTCACTAGCTCAGGTGGTGTTACTCCTCTGTTTGTCGGAGTGCAACAGAGGCAGTGCTTTACCTGCTCCCCGTATGTTTAAAGTAGCGAATGGAAAAGGAAAAGCGGTAAAGGGCGGTCGCGGAAAAGGCGCTGTATACCTGCTGGAAAACAATTCCCGCTCATTCTCTATATTTCGGGCTTGAGTCGGGCTTTGCGCCGGGCCCGAGCCCGGCCCGATAAAACTCCAAGTAGCCCGAGCCCGGCCCGGGCCCGAGGTGAAAATACGTCGGCCCGCCCGAGCCCGGCCCGCGGGCCGGGCCGGGCTCGGGCTTTCGGGCTACCTAGAGCCCGTGCACACCTCTAATGTCAATATCATCGTTACTTTCGTTAATGTATTCCTCCGATGTCGAGCAATGCTTCAATATAGCTTGCTGAATCATAGGGATACAAATGTAACGTTTCATATTGCTACACTGTGATTTTCATCCTGGAGATACAGCAAATATACGTTATATAAACTATAGACTGCTATAAAAGCGGAGCCAGCACTGCAACCGCAGACGTTAATCTGATATGACGCCTATATCGCAGTAGTACATGCGTAGTGTTTATTGCTTGCTTGTAAAATTAGATAGCCAGCACCACAAACACAATTGACGTTCCACCGTCATTACGCCTGCATAGGCTGCTTTTCCAAACCAGTTTATACACCTGGCGTGGCTCGGTGGTAGAATACCTGATTGCCACGCAGAGTGCTTGGGTTCGATTCCTGCTGGGATCCTACTTTTATTCTTTTCATTCGTCGGGTCAACGCTGTCGATGTCGGTTTTCCTTAACGCTGTCGCACTTAATTACCAATGTCTGTTCTCGCCGTTTCTGGGTAGATATAAACTGCCAATCACCTGTGGCGCATACCATCACACTGCGACCCGTGGTAAGCAGGTATGTGTCACACGTGTCTGGAGGAAAGGGTTTGACGACGTACGCGACAGGATTTTCACGTTATTGATGTCATGACCCGACGGTCATATTTGTCAAATCCTCTTACCCTCCCACGCCAATTTTGTTCTATACCAAGTTAAGGAGGCGATCACGTGAGCACCCAGATGTAGGCGGCTAGATAGATAGGTAGATAGATAGATAGGGAGACAGATGGAAACGCTCAAAGTGCCAAAGGTTCGCTAAGAAATGCTTCGTATTTATCACAGCAAACGATGAACGTCTGCTACAAGTGATCTCAAAGTACATAGCTAATCTCAACTCGGATGAGTTGTTTCAGAGAACGGCTTGAAAAATAGTTTCTGTAGAAAATATTTCCCCACAAGTAAGCTGTCGTTTCAGTGTGCACCCATAAATGTGAACATCACGCTAATTCATAGCTGTGAATGAGTATTTTATTTGCATATTTCAGCTCAGGAATTCTAGCCGTTGAGTTTGCACATGGAGTTTGCACATGTGCAAAACATGTGAAAACATGCGACATCAAAGCTGCAGAAAAAAACATGGCTGATCCCTCTGTCATAGGAATCGGTATAACACGAAAGTGAAACGTGTCCTCAGAGACGTAGTTGAGCGTTTGTTGCGCATTCTTTCGCCCCAAGGGTGAAGGAATGAATGCTACAGCAACAAATTGTAATGTCACGCGAAGAACGACAAGCAGCTCGAAACTTGCAACGCGTTGCTCAAGCTGAAAGGACGCACGGAACGAACATACACAGGATGAGAGCGAACTAACTGTCACATTTGTAACTTATTTCTGCGTGAGCACCGCGCTCCTTTCGCAAAAGCGGCCGCTGCAGTGAGTCAAGTGACATTCGTGCTCTCAACGCTAGACGTACAAACCACCGCGTTCACGAGATAAACGCACGCACAAGCGACCACGCCCTGTAGGCACGGGTGCTCGTCGCAGCGGCGACGACCTTTCAAGCGCGCTCTTCTACGCTCTTCTAGAGTCACTGTATATGCTACCTTTAGGTAGCAGAGTTGCGCATAGGTCCGGCTAGCAACCACAGCTATGCGGTGAAGTCGCACTTCGTTTTTGCAGGCGACATGCCTACCGTGTCGCCGATTAACCTGTCTGGCGTGTCGAAGACCGGCGATAAGCATTGGCTGTCGATGGCTAGTGTTAGTTCAGTTCGCTGCAGCGGCGGCGTCAAGAAATAAAAAAATTGGCCCAAGCGGCAGCTTCTCCGCAATGCATGGTTGCTCGCGGCGTTGGAAGACAGATGCGCAACTCTGCTATCTAAAGGTAGCATATACAGTAACTCTACGCTCTTCGAGCCCTTCGCGCCATCTCGCTAGTGATAACGAAAACACGCTGCAACACAGATCTCCGAGTACATCCACCGGCAAATGGTGTATATAAATAGCTCGCCGTTAGCATTCCGAAGAACGTGCCGTCCGTGGCCGAATCGTTTCGCGCTGCGCGCTGCGGGGCGAGAGATTGTAAGTTCGATTCCCGGCGATGGAACTTTTTCTTCTGGTTTTTTTCTTTGCCCACTGTTAGTCTTTATATTTTACAACGTCATATCCGTGACGGAAATACGTCAGTGGAAACGTGGTGGACCCCGGCATAAAACACTTTCGTGTTAAAATCCACTATTGTTTCATGTAGTACTAGATTAGCAACAACAACCACAACAAAAGCGAATGCCAGGCCTGCGCCGAACACGCAGCACAGTTGCAGCGTAAGCTGGAGGAGCTGCCTTCATGAGCCCATTGTGCTAGAAAATTGCGCTGGAACATCTGCAAGGGAACTGAACAGAACACCACTGACATACTTAACGATGGAGCCGCATAAGTTCTGTTCAGTTATCTTACAGATGTTCTAGCCCAATTTTCTTGACTGGTGGGTTTGTTTGTCTTCTGCGTCCGTAGGCTGTTTTCTTTGATGGCTTGATTGGCCTAGGTGACACTTACTTCCTTTTTGGTTTGTCTATGTTTCGGCTAGTGGGAATTTGCGCATGTGTCACTCTAAGCACGTTTAATGCAAGAGTCACGTCGTGTGACTCTGTCCACTACTACAACTGTCCACTACTACAACATTGTTAGGCTCCCGTAGATCAACGCGCATGCGAATCGAGCCATCGTTTCCCTAGCTACGGCAATATTTTGGACCCACTCTGAAGTGCCCACGTGCTCAATGACACCCTGAGCTTCTAATTTTTGAGCTTCCGCGAGACTTGCTTGCGAAGGACAAGCGGTAGCCGTCTTCTCTTGCTGGCCACTGCTTGGACAGACGCGAGAACTCTGAACTCGTGACTGAAGCATTTCACGGTTCCTCGCTCTTTCGCAAACAAGTGCTCGAACTCGGAATGTAATTCCGGAAGTAGCGTATCCAAATAAGGCAGAAGTCGAGGGGAAGGTGGAAGCTTCCAGAGATTAAAAATCATTGAACACCGGGTATCGGTGCAGCCAATGTTTCGACTAGCGGTCTTGTCTTCTTCGAGGCTGCAGCTGCCTACCTTAGCGTGTGTGTGTGTATGCTTCATACCCTCTCTTCCAATCGAAACAAAAGATGAGGAGAGGGCAAGTGTGAAAACGGGGCTGGGGAGAAGAAGGGCCGACGTGTGGAAGCGGGCGAGTAAAAAGGAAAGAGGAAGCGATCAGCAAACAAAAAGAAAAAAAAACAATGTGAGGATGGTGCAGGGTTCGTGTCGAGGGGAGGTGGGTGTTTCGCTGAATAATGGTTAACAAAAGTAAGGACCGCCTGACAATGATAAATTGTAATTGTAGGTAGCACAGTGGCTTCCTGCGCAATTAGAAGACGCATTAGCGGTGGCCATTTAATCTTCATATCCAGAGAAGCGATACCATCTAATTCAAGAGTGGTTGTTCCTCCAGGCGCAAGGTACAGTATAACAGAAGTGCACATCGGCCATGAAATGAGGCCGCAACAATGAAACATCCTTGTATAGAAATTGCTGGCTTAGAATAATAAAGGAGCTGGGCGGAAGTAGACGTCAGCGGATACACTCCAGAAAAATGGTGTTGGTAGTGTTCTTCGGCCAGGATTGAAAACGATGATGTTTCTATAACGAATGACACAGAAATTCCTTCAACTTCCAACACTGCGTAAATTTCCCTTTTACAGCTCCAGCCTACACATACACTTATGCCATGACACGTATGTGTGTATGTCTGCATGTGGTCTAATGTATGTGTTGTATGTGATCATTAGGTGAACATTTTGTCGCTGTGGTCTTCCGCAACATGCTGAGCATCTTTTAGCGAACTTTCGCAGAGACTTGATTACCTTTTCCAAATGGCCAACCTTCTCACAAATGCGTCACTTATGTGCCCTGGCCTTGCACTGACAGCTATTTGCAAGATGCTCCTTAGAACCACTTTGACTTTGCATCTTGTAGCCTGTACACGTGTTACAATGCTTCGCTCTCTGAATTTGATTATTTCATGCCAGTTTTTTTTTTTTTTTTTGCTTCCCTAGTCGCTCGATTGTGCCGTCTCGCAATGGTGAGGACCTAGAAGGTTTTAGAGAATTGTGCAAAAGAAGGCATTCACGCAAATACTCGCTGGTAGTCTTCTCTGTAAGCTGGTCGAGTATCATGTCATCCGCTCGGTCAACGAAATTGCATGCTCCTGTGAGACTTCTCAGCGCGGTGACGTATTCAGCCTCATCTGGGGCTGGTGTACGTCGACGCACACGGTGACCCGCTGCAGTGAATGGCTGGTACGTCCAAAGAATGGCTGGTACGTCGAACGTGCCTGAAGCAACGATGTAATTCTTGAATGCCTAGACCCATTGTTTCCACGGGATCACCGGGTGTCTAGGGCACGACAGAAATGGGAGTGGTGATTCGAACTCCAAAATGCTCATCGAAGAGGACCACAGAGAGCAAGCGAAGGCACAGACGAGAGTCAAGCCGGTAGCACATGGGCTGGTAAATCCTCGTTGCCAACATACGTTATATTGTGCATGTCGTGATGTCGGCGCGTCCGCCTGGGACGCCAACACCGAAACAAATCGAGAAGTACACGCAGGGACGGCCTCCCAGAGGCGGACAAGGGATGCAGCCAGACAACATTAATGAAGACAACGTAAACGGAGACATCAACATGGCAATTGGCCATCAACGGAGCCATCAACATAAACAAAGACATCGCCTTTGTTGTTGCTGCTGTTCTCTGACCGTCGCTTATATCCAATGGTCAAATTGTGGGTGGATTTCTCGTTTAAAATGTGTAGGGTTGCATTCCTAGACACTACAGCTAAAGAATGTATTGAAGCGCAGGCCTTTTAGACCCAAACGAGAGCTGCCCGCTTCGGGCTAGGAAACTAGCGCGACCAAATGGACCTGAATTAGGTTTTAACAGCGAAGCTCTTCTTAGTCGAGTCTTTCGTGTCCGATGTTGGCGTAACGCAGATGGCCATTTTACGTGTATGTGCCACAGAAATTGGGTAAATTCCGCCACTATATGTGCCATACAAGTTGTGTGAATCCCACTACTCACCACTGGTCCACTAAAAATGAAGAAGAAAACTTGTTGCGGGCCGGAAGCTGTTGAAACTCATAGGACACAAGAAGAGGAAGAAGAAGACTGCGGTCACCGAAGGCGCGGGCAGTAAGGATAACCAGAATAACAAAAAAAGAAGAACCTTGCTTTCGTTCGCTTAGAACGCAGTTGTCTCGTCTCGCTTCTGCAACATTTGCGCTTTCAGAATGGCCAAACTCCCTCGTTCTCCGGGTGAAGAAACCACCCGACGTGAGCGTCAGCGAGAACTGAAACGGGAACGGGCTAACGCACAGCAGTGTCCAGTATGCGATTAGGGGACAGGTGGTGAATGTGCCGATTAACGTTCCGACAACTGTAGATTGCCTTTCCCAGAAACATTTCTGATGATATTGCCATTGACGTGCATCTTAAACTAAGGCTTCTTTGTAAACCTTTGTATAAAAGTGGTATGGTCAAGATGCAATAAAACAATACTCTACCTCAAAGCTTCACAAAGAATGTTTAGTGAAGAGCAGCGATACAACATACCCGAAAGATCCGCAAAACATAGAAATGCGATACCCTGACAGAGAGAAGGTCACCTTTGTTGTTTCATCAGTGTCCGCGAGGTGGAGCTGTTTTTTTACCCATCCATTCGAATGGTCAAACATCACTAATGAAATGTTTAAAGCCGGCAGAATTTTGCAAGCTGGTCTTTTAACCTCATTGATGAGTTCCTCAATGTCGAAGGAAACATCCATGGGGCTCTATACCGGAATAGTGGCTCCAAACGACAGAATCACTGATTCTGTTAGCTCCAGGCCCAGCTTTGGAAGTAGCAGATGATGATGATGACCTACATCACTGGCTCACAACCACCCTGGGTGACTGCCCAAGAAACGAATAAATTTCTAAAGAATGGACACATATCAGTTGTATGGCCATAGACATATTTTAGAATAATCAATATAAATTACTAAAGGTAATTTATTATTTTCGGATCAAACCCGCCCCGATTCAACTAAATATTTTTCATCAGCGAAGCAGACATCGCCGTGAGAGTGGCTTAATGACGAAGCTCCCGAGGACAGAACACTCCAACAGTGAAATCCAATCCAATTCATCTAAATGCTTCTTTTAGGGTGTTTTTCTAGAGTAAATGGAATCGACTACATGATGCAAAACAGCGTTTAATTGTTTCATCCTTATTACAAAATGAGCACCGAGGAGAAGGAGCCAAGTCAGCTCTAAGCATATAAAAATTTATTTTGGGACACGAGAGCGCAATTTTGTGAACATACGTTCCTTTTTTAGCGCTGGCCAGAAGTTTTTACACCAAGGGAGCAAGAGGTGTCGGTATTAATTTGGATGGGTAATCAGAATGTTGCCAGAGTCTTTATTTATTGCCCGCCTTCTCAATCAATCAGCAATTATGGGTCCTGACACCGGAAAAACTCACGGGGTCCCTCATGCATTCGCCTGAGACAACTGGAAGGCGAAAGCCATCTTCATTTCTTTCTTGTGAGTGTGTGTATTGATCCCCCTCCAATAGTTTCTGCACCCAACGGGGTTTTGCACGGCCTCCAAGATCGAAGGCATGACAAGCTTTCTGCAGCTCACTTTGTTTTTCACTGCCCCCGTGATCGGCCCACCTTTAACCAAACGACGATGACATGCAATGATGTCATCATGTGACGTCACATTATATAATGTCACGCTGACGTCGCAGCGTGACATCGCAGCGGACTGCTGTCTGGTTAACCTCCCTGCCTTCCCCCTTTCGTATTCCTTCCTCCTTCTGACGTCGCAAATTTAATTGATTTGTGAGGTGATGATGGCGTCTTATGGTGGCGTCATCACGTGATGATGATTTTTGCATTACTCTTGTTGACGCTGCCGATGCCGATGCCGACGGAGAAATTTCGCGTTTGATGAGGCACCTAAGGCTTTCGCCTTAATAATCGAGAGGGTCGGACCACAAAGAGTTGCCACCATTTATTGCATATTACTCTTTTTTCAGGGAGGCGGCCGCTGAGCACGCGCCATGTTATGGGGCCGTATAGGCCGCAGCGAAGCGTTATGTATAGGTAACAGACAACATCGGAAATACCTCAGCATTGTTAATTACTTTTCGCTTTCTATTGGCCAACCAAGTGCTCCATTTCCCTTGATAGTTCCCAGCGACAGCATTCTAGCCTTTGCCAGGATTATTTCCAGCTTAGAGCTATCGCAACAGTTATAAACGTGTACTTTTCGGTGTACACCAAGTGTAACAGCGCTGGTGAGCCGCAGTCGCTCCACAGACTACCCGTTGCCGCCAGCTCTACAGACTACCATGCCATCTGTGACGACATTCTATCGGCGACTGATATGTTGAAAGTTGTACGGAAAGCCACTTATTCATGAGAGCGAAAATTCGTACCCCCATCGATGCGGCTTTTTGGGCTTTAGGGCACTTCTTTGAAGGCGCATGCTTGTTCATCAACAAAAAGATTTTCTTAAACGAAACGGAAAAGCAGCGCTCTATGATGCTTTCAAGCAATTGTCTGATATTTGCCTGCCTGTCATGTCCGCTTTGGTATTTGCTATTGAGGCCAGTTTGTCAGCAAAATGGACTGATGACTTGATTTCTCGCCAGCGATTCACTGGCATAAGTCTTGTCACTTGAGAGATAGATAACCTGGCACTCCAGTCCATTCGTGTGCATGGGAGGCGAATCAGAGACATCCGTAGCAAAGAGCGTACGGACGTTTCCACATCGCAGTATTTGATTGAGATGGGTTTCGCAGGACTGCAGTGTATGGAATAAAGGCGGGATTGTTCACTTATCGTGTGTAGCACATCGGGAGTGAAGATGTAGCGGAATCAATTGCACGGCGTTCCCAGTTCAGCACCCATGTTGAAGGGTAACTGCTGCTGTGAATTCCAGATCAGTCTCGTGAAGTGACATCATGGTATGTTTCCACAAAAAGCAGTTTGGCGGCTGGGTTGCGCTTTACATTAGTGACTGAATCCGACACTTTTTTCTCGCTCTCCGAGTTATCTTGACTAGAGTCATCTTTCGATCACGACACCTCCAACTGTAATATGTAATGAGGGCTGTAATGAAGACATAAATCACAAATAAATGCGTCCAAGAAATGAATGGTCCGGTTAGAAACGCTATACATTCAAGACAATTGCACCATATAGCGTTTCGCTGAAGCTCCTTGAACAGCATTCAACGATATAACGCAACAAGCGAGGCGAACGCTTTTGACCAGCAGAAAAAAGCTTACACTAGTGGTGCAAGGCTGGACTAAGAGCGGAGCTTGTGGTCGACCTAGATTACCACCAAGGTCTTACTTAGCATCGTGTTAATTACCAATGTCTAAATTAACACGATCGTAATTAGCGTTGTCTTAATGTGCAACGTCCTCTCTCTCTGTTATCGTCTGTTTCTTTCTCTTTCTTTCTCTATTTCTTTCTCTCCTGTTTATCTGTTCTATGCTTGTTTTTTTCTGAAGGCACAGGCATTGAAGAAATGCCTCATTGCACATCCATCGTGTACTGAATCCATCCACAGAAAAATGTGCAATAACTATCCTCATTTCTGAAGTGTACGTTGCCAAGAGCAAACTGTCTTTATTTATAGTGAACCCTAACATGAAGAAGAGAACGAAGAGAGCGCGCGCCAGTCGAGTTATTGCGTCGCACGCGCTAGGCGCAGCTTAGTTTTCCGGTCGTGCGAAACGGTGGAACGAAAAGCTGAAAAAGCACCGCTGTTAAAATGTGCTGGCAGTTGCAACATGAACCAGAATGCTGGCGTGGTGCACGCGGCAGAGCCGTTGCAGGCACCGCATCTCATTACCGCCAAAAAAGAGAGCGACGGAAACTTCTCGGCGTCTGTAGCTGGAAATTTGTCGGTGCGCGCAGCGCTCATAATCCAACAAAAACCAGAACGCTATCTTGTCTCCACCGGAGACGAGGCACCGGAACAAGTCGTGCCCGCATCGAATGTCGGGGGCTTTTGATAACCAGCTCAACAGGCTTAGGCTATCAGACTTTCCAATAAGAAATTTGGCCTCTCTTAGTGAAAGGTTATTGATTAAACTCAAGCAGGAAGGAAAGGGGATTGGCAACAGGGTGGCTAGGGATAAAGATATGCCCATTATTTGCATTCCGTTACCTCCATACGTTCTCTCGCCGTATGAAAAAGGTGGAAAACCGTTTTGATGTTAAGGTGGTCTTTTCTTCTAGGAATACGCTAGGTCGCGTTTGCACAGTAGTGGAAAAGGAAAGTTCAAGGTAAAGAAAAAAAGTGGAGTGAATGCGAAGTTAACCACCGGGAGGGGCTGGTTGAATGTAGAAAGGGTGCTGTGTATCTTATTCCCTTGACTTCCGGAAAGTGTTATATTGGCCAAACCGGGAGGCGTTGGAATAATCGTTTGATGCATCACAGGGCATCACTGAAGGCTTAGCATTCCTCGAATTTGTGCTTACATTGTAAAGCTTGCAAATGTCACCCATTGCTATGTCAAACAAAGGCGCTGTCCCGGCATGAAGATAGGACAGCGCGAGTAGTAGTTGAGGCGTTTAAGATGCGAGGCATCTTAAGGCGGGGGCTTTGTCCATCTCTCCCGCGCCGTCCACACCCCCACTGCGAATGCGCGATCGCTCCCTCTCGCGCGCCTCATTCTCTCCTGCGCAACGCCCCGATGAGCGCCCTCCTACACTCCCCCTCTCTCGCGCGCCTCATTCTCTCTTGCGCAACGCCGCGATGGGCGCCAGCGTGAACGCCGCCACCAGTGTCAGCGTTAGCGCCAGCCCGAGCACGCCACAGGAGGCGTCTACACCAAGGTATATGTAAACTGGTAGCGTAACTTCCGTAGGAGCCCACGTGTCAAGTCGGTGGCTAGTTGTTGCAACAGTCGCCATCTATGTAAGGAGGGGACAAACAGAATTAAAAAAGAAAAAGTTGACGTCACAACCGGAAGCGGAAATGACGTCACGTTTTAACGCGATGGGCGCGAAATTATGAAATTTTTTGACAGGGCGCCGCTTCTTACTTTTTTTTATAGCTGCATGTTCTTTTTCTTATCACTATGACGGCTCCATAATGGAAGCCTGCAAGATAACGGGAAGACGAAAAAGGCAGATTTGATAAATAAGATGTATTTTATTGGCGAAATATTGCAGTTGAACAGGATATTACCCCAAAATATATAACACAGAAATCAGAAGTAGCATAACAATTCAACGTGCACACTGTGATGGTGTAATGTGGGCCCAGGATCCGAAATCATTCAACCGGCAGTCAGGTGATTCTGTACACACAACACAGACTTTAACACAACCGATAACTCTGACGATTCACACACAACACACTACAGCATTCCTTATTTACATCCTAAACGTCCTACACGCATCGCACACAAACTGTCCTACTCGCCGTTATGAACTGTTGCCGCTGCGGCGAGGTCGGTCTTCACCGGTACTCCTTGGGCAGTCAACAGTCACGCTGCCTTGACCGTGGCGAGGTGGTAGTGGTGGTGATGATCGCACTGCAGGCCGGTAGATCACCAGGCCGCTGCAGCGCAGGTTAGCTACCCGACGCCAACATGAGCCGCGGCCTCCTCGTGACACCACTCGGGCCCCAGGACCTCAGGCCAGGGACAGACTAGGCTGCCGGTCTCCGTGTCAGCACCGGGCACAGAGCGGGAATCAGGCTCACCAGGTCCACATGGCTGCCGGACGCCTGGTTGAGTGACGCAGCCCGAAGCAGGGAGCCAGGCTCACCAGGTCCGCAAGGCTGCCGGACGCCTGGTTAAGCGATGTCGCAACCCGAACCGCCGACCAGCGGCTGCCGTTCCAACCGTGTCGCGCTCCAACTCCTCGAGCCGCACGCCCCGCTCGCGCTTCGTTTTCGTCGTCTTCCCCTCCAAGGCGTACCGCAGAACAGAACTGTCGTTCCCTCTTCGCCCCGTCACGGGCCACACAATCCACATCATCACACACACAAACCTTGCACACGTGTTGCTCTTGCATCCGTAGACAGCGCAGCGTTTCTTCGCGTAGCGTGGCGGACTCATCGTCCCGAAGGGCGACAGCACGCCGGCCGTGCGCTGGCAAAACACAGTCACTGAAACCGTTCCCGATGGGTGCGATGGGCTATATTACCTTCTGCCAAGTACCACGACTAGAAAACAACGCTTATGCGAGGAAATCACCTACGGACGACAGGCACAAACCTACTGCGCAAAAACGAGCGAGGCCATTTGCAACTGAAAATTATATGAAAATGCGCAAAACCGTTGGCCCTTGTTACCAGACTGCCTGCATGTGCCCGCTGTTTCTGAAAATAAACGACAAAAATTGGCCACTCAACCACATACCCAAGACTAAAGTTTGATTAAAGTAATCTACTAATTTAATTCGTGACAAATAAAGTTAAAACTAATAAAAATAAACGCTTAATTAATTTTTTGTTTTCATTATTTGTCCCCCCCTCACCTAGGAGCGCTTTAGTCGTCACGCGGGTGTTGATGTTTGTCGCAATAGGTTTCCGACCACTTTTCGTTCCGACTTTCGCGACCTATTTAGATTGACCTTGGTCTACACCCCCACTGCGCATACGCGTCCCCTCTCCCTCTCTCTCCTCCTCATTTTGAGCTGAGAAGACCAGTGCATACCTTGCACGCTCACGTCTGCCAAAATGAACAACGCTACGCGACGCGGACAGAGCTCAACTCTCAAACTAAACGTCGAATCCCTGGTGCCGGATTCGAAGATGGAGTGATGACGTAGAAAACCGAGTTCGTCTGCTTAGATATCGACGACGTTTCTCGAAGCAATACCTGGGGGGCGATCGGAGATCTGTTCGTTCCGCTTGTTCATTCTCTTGGGGAAGAACAAGCGCGCTCATTGGCTGAAGCGGGAGATGCCACTCAAGGCCGGGGGGTGTCGCCATTTCTTTTTTTTTTGCTTGGTCTTTTCTTTTTTGGTGACCTCATATCGCGGCATAACGAGTGGGGTGATCGGAGATCTCTGTTCTGCGCCGTTTTGTTCTTTACCCATTCAGGCGGCGTACGCGATTGGCCGAAGCCGGAAAAAACCGCGTCTCTGAGGGGCGTAGCCATTTTTCTTTTTTGCTTGATCTTTTATTTTTTGATGACGTCATACCGCGTCATAACGAGCATGTCGTCTGCTGCAAACGAACGGAGCGCTAGACCGTTCGCACGCGTTCTCTCGAGCGAACAAACGGCTTCGCACGGCATGATGCGGCGGTTCCGGCTGCCGCAACAGCTGATATTGAGAAGATGGCGCTTGCGACGTGTGCTTCTCTTGCGGTTGGAGGTGCGAGATGCGTTTGAAGAAATGAGCGAGTGCGGCGTCGCTTTCTGTTCTCGAAACGAACAGTGCGAACAAAATGAACGGGCCTGCCACTGGGCTGTGGTCTTACGCGCAGGGACTTCTTAGTTTAAAAGCGCTACCAGCTACTGCCACGTGTCGTCCCGGTCCTCACTCGTGGACGACGGCCCCAGTGGGCACGACGGCGTAGGTATCTGTGGGTGCTCTTTTATAAAAGCCAGCAGAAGCTCCCTTTGACAATTCGACACACGGGAGCCAAGCCAGACATTCCGGTGGGACGACATCTTGAAAAACTGCGCCAACCGCTACTTTTCTCTTTTTTTTTTCGCGTGCGCGACTTCCCATAGCGAGCACGTTAGAAAACCTAACACCAATAAATATCAGCGCTCAAACCTATTGCTGTTTCAGAAACTGTTTGAGCTTGAAAAGAAAAACAATATCTTTTCGTATAACAACTGTATTTATTAGAAGGGGAGAAACACTTCGTTTTGAAATATACGGTCCCCTTGCCGAGGACAAACGATGCGCGTCTACTTCCGGAAAGCTCGCCGCTCACCGCTTGACGATTGGCTGTCCTCTTCCTCTCGGCGGAAGAGAGCTGCGGACCGCCCTCTTTTGTGACCTAACACCGCCAGAACGAACGCGGAACGAACAGAGATCTCCGATCCCCCCTCTGGCGACAACTTCCTATGGCAGCACAGCCAATGCTACGGAGCCGAAGCGCACACATTTTTAATACACTGCTGCATGTAGTCCGCGAAAGCTAAGCGTTGTAGACTACACAGCATAAAAGAAAAAAACACATATTATCTACCTCTTTTATTTTTGTTCAATATTTTTTTTTTTGCATTGTGAGTAACAGAGCTTATCTGGTAAAGGATTTTCTGTTTTTTTTTTGTTCCTAGTTCTCTCGTTTTTCGAGTCGATTTCGTGTTTTCCTGCTCTTCTAAACAAAGATGCTCGGTTGGTGGGGGCGCATCGATGCTTGTAAGCGAGCATGACTTTCTGTTCGTAAGTTGATCTCTGTTCATCCAACAGGAAGAAATTGAGACAGCGCTGTGTTGTGAAATATTTCGTTGTCCAGATATAATTACGAGGACGGAAGTTGTGTGCAAATACTACCACCAGCGCAAGTGGGTCTCATCGCGATACCCACTTTGACGCCGGCAACTCGGGCGGCCTTCAGCGAGACCACCAGCAAGACAACGTAAAAGTCTCGAGAATGTTATGCACAAAAAAAGAAGAAAAAAGAAGAGAAAAAAGGCACGACAATACCGAAAATACGACGAAATTCAGGAGTTGGCTTATTGCCTGTACGTATTGACGCGGTAGCGTTAAAGAGCTCATTTCGCAGGAATTACGGTGTCGGCGTTGTAGTATGTGAGCGAAAAATCATCATATTGTCAGTGACCGAAAGATCGAGAAAGATGCACATAAAATAAATAATAAAAAAACTTTGGTTCGAGTGAGAATCGAACCCAGGCCGTCTGCGTGGCAAGCACATGTTCTGCCACATAGCCACAATATATATATTTTTTCTTTAATTCCTGGAAAGATGACCCGTTATAGCTGTGAACCACACACTACATACTTCGTCACATTAGAATTACCTTAACATTCAGAACACCCACATTGTTGCCTACAGAAAGAGGCTGTTCAAAAGTCAGGCAAACACACACAAGCGTCCAGAAGTGCAAGCCACTCCGGAACGGGCTCAAAAGTCTCAACAACACTGCGCACTTGAGCAGCTTCTTCTCGGAAGACAGAGCTCGTCGATCGGCGTGCCGGTCGATCATGCGACTTTTCCATAGCGCATAAAGTCCTAATAACATAAATAAATCATACGGTGTATTATTGGTGGGGCTCTTTTTGAAAGGGAGGAACCGAATACCATGAGCTGTGATTGGAAGGTGCTTGAAACTGCTGCGGAAAACCACACTATATGAATGTCATGTAGTGGAAGGAGTCTCCTTAACGCATGTAATATTGCATGGCACAAGCGTAGAATTACGCCAGGCGTCAAAACATGTGAAATGCGCAACGAGTGGGTGTTTCAAAGGCCAACCAATTACAAAGCCGTGTCGCCTTACGGACGCTAGTGGGCCCTTCGCTGATTGGCAAAAGGAAGAATTGTTGCGCAGTGGGCACGGCGCAACTGTACTTGCGATAGGCATTCTAGGATAGCTTTAAACGACCAATGTTACGCGCACAGACGTTCGTTTCCTTACGGCGCGGTTGAGACATGCACCGAGAACCGATAATAATAATTGCTGGGGTTGAACGTTCCAAAAGCACGATATAAATATGAGAGATGCCGTAGTGGAGGGCTCCGGAAATTTCGACCACCTGGGGTTCTTTAACGTGCACCTAAATCTAATCACACGGGCCTCAAACATTTTCGCCGGCATCGAAAATGCGGCCGCCCCGGCCGAGATTCGATCCCGCGACCTGCGGGTCAGCAGTCGAGTAACATGACCACTATACCACCATGGCGAGTACCGAGAACCGAAGCAAGGCTAGCAATTGAGAAGGCGATGCGCACGGGGCCCGATTACGCTATCGTGTTGTACTCTTGAAGGCGATGCTCAAGCGTTCTCCACGTTTTTTGGATTTCCAATTGCGTAGTTCCTGCATTGGCCCCCTTAATTTTTTTTTATTTGCAAAATAAAACCGCTCGCTTCAATAAAAGATCTTCCTACGTTCCTTCGTAATACAAAATATTCTGTCGCTTTAGAAGAAAATATGTAAATATTATCTGATGGTGCGCGTTTGCACGCGGACCTGAACCGCTGGCAGATAGCGTTGTTTAAAGAGGTGAAGTAATTTACTTTGCAGAGTAGCTCAGCAATTATTATAGATATATCTTCCTTCTGTGATGCATCAACGATGCGTCAATAAATATAATATCCTTGTGGTGGTTTTTTATTAAATTTATAGATAGCCGATTTCTTCTAACACTATTCTGCAGATACTACCATAAGCCGGGAGGTGCATACGAAAAGATAACATTTAGAAAGATGTGTTGGCTGCGCTTGCCATACCGAAACCGCCCGCAAACAGACTACTCTGCACAGTAGCACATGTGCAGAATAGCCGCCCATGTAGCTTTGGCTGTGCTGCCATAGAAAGTTTTCGCCAGGTTAATGTATAAATTTCAAAGCTCCGTGCCTGCCGCCGCAAGCACCAGTCGCCGCCAGCCGCGACGCAGGTAGTTGACGATTGCGAAGCATACCACGTTGCTCGGCGCTCGCTTGCTTCCTTGCGTCATTTTCCTGGAATTTCACATGACCGAGCAGAAGAGAGCGGCGAAACCGAATTCGTAAAAATGTTGGCTATCGGTGTTGCGCATGTGTAGCATCAACTGCAGGGAAAGAAAGAAGGCTCGTCGCGCACACGCATCGTGACCTGTGCGTGGTGTATGTGCACGTCACTTGATCCTTCGGCTCCGATACCGGAGAAAGCAGGGAACGAACTTGTTTTACGAAGGCTAGACAGGGCAAGGCGCAGGGGTGTTAGGCTCGTCTCCTCACATCATGGTTCCGCGCCGCTTCAAAATGTCTTTTTTTTTATCGCTGCTTGTAGTGAACCAAGTTGAAAAAATGTTGCAGTGGCTTAGCTCGGCTACGCCAGGATAACGTAGCGTTAGCAAAGGTTCAGCTAAATATTCTTAGCTTTCTTGATTGTCTACGATTACCTTGGTTGTCATGCTTACTGCTACTCCAATGACACACACACGGTATAGGTATTATGTGGCACATGTATATTTATTTTGCCAGGCAACTACTTTGGGATCCGATGAGTTAAGCTTCTCCGCTCTTCTGCGCCGTTGAGCAGCATCTGCGCTCTCCTTCCCCATGGCTATACCACACTGGCGAACGCCAGTCAGAGGCGCTATAAGCGGCTCCAGCGCAGTGTCTGATGGCGACTGCAAAGCGAAGGCGAATAGCTGCGCGCGCGCCGGCGCCAATACGTCTGCAAAGGCTGCGACGTCACTCCTCTGGAAAACGCAGTCCGGTGGCGGTAAGTCGCGCGCGGCGGCGGCGGAGTGCGCGGGAGTTGCCGGCTCCGGTGCGTGACATCACTGATCCTCGCGCATGCGCAGCACGGCTCTCGAGGATCCACGCGAAACTGGCTCGGCTAGGCCAGTGTAGCTAACGCCACGAAATTCTTGCGTTAGAACGCTCTCAATTGAGCACTTCCAGTGCACAACTAAATTTCTCGATGTGGCCAGGTGAGGAGTCCTTTGAGTGTAGAACCTCCTTCATCTCTTACCATATCTACTGTTATGCCATCTTCTCCAGCCGCTTTTCCGCTAGTTACATAAAGACGTATGTTTTCCGCTGGTTGCATAAAGAGGTTCAACGTCGTGTTCGGGTTTCGTTTAATTTTACATGGCTTTCGTGCGCATCGCGTAGTTCGGAACAGAATTATTCTGCCACTTTATGTCATTGAAATTGCTAACAACATTACCCGACTGATTCTTAAACGCGTGCATTATGGTCCACCCTATAGACAGTTCTTTTAGCTGCCTTGAAGCTGCTGCCTTTATTTACTATGCCTTTTACACGCGATATCATATTTCTGAGTTTCTGCTTCTCGATCAGGTTTGGTAGCTCAGAAAGTTCTGTTTTATGCCTTGTGGCAGTCATTTTTCTCGGTGTTTGTTTCTTTAATTATTCTCATGTATTCCTTTTTCCTATTTTCTTTCCTCTTTCTTTCCCCCTATCTTCCTTTCAAGTATGTTTCCCCTTTCCCAAATGAGCAGGCAGGCGTTGCGCTCCTTTAGGTGGCAGCTGTCGGCCTGTTCCCTCCTTATTTCATCCGTGTCTTCGTATTTTCTATGTATTCAAACCAAATAAATAATAAATAAATGTAGTTTGAGAGAGCTTTCATTTTTATTGTCTTGGTGCTTCACCTCAAACTTAAATTCTTTGTCCAGAAATTTGTCTAGTTCCTGTTTCGTTCATATCCTCCATGTCTGCTTTTCTTATATTTTAACAATCGTGCTGGTTCTCAAGTACAACCTTGACTTTCTCTGTTCCTACATCAACGCCCACGAGGTTAGCCTGTTTATAGTGATTATTATTGTTCTTATTCTCTTTAGGCTGACGGTGATCATTACCCCGCCTTAGCACTGATTACTGCCATTTACTTTGCCTACTTATTCTGTGTAGTGTGCTATTTTTGGGTCCGCACATTATGAAACTTATTTCATTTGTGATTGTTGTTTCTACGTTAGGGCCCTTCCTGGTCCACTGCCTGATTCTATGCATTCGAAGAAGGTGTTGATTAAACTGAGTAAATTTTTTCCCAGGAAAATTCACCAGCATTTCTTCCCTGATATTGCTCAAGGCGATGCCACAGCCACCGATTTCTTGTTCTCATTCCTGTTTTCTTGCTGCTTTCTTACTGAAGTCTCCCATGACTGTGGCGTACACGGTTCGCACCTTTGGCATGGCTAGCCTGCTCCTACGGCCTCACAGAACTGGTCCACTTCCTTGATGTCCTAGCTGGATGGTAGGGCGTACCCACGTACGACTTTTTTATGTTAAGGCGGAAGCCTTATACAGGGTATTTCACGATATGTGTCCAAAACCCTCAAAGATCAGGGAAAGGCGATAATTTTTCGACGCTTCCACGATTGCTTCTTCTGTAGCCGCAGGCTAAAGGCATCACTTGGGATAGTAATTAAGAAAGGTGCATAAGTTTTCATGAAAGGTACATACAGGCACAGAAAGTCCCCTTTGAAAGTTGTGTATGCTCCTTGAATATTTTTTTCGCATTTGAGCAGCACGCGTGTTCTTTTCCTTTTTGCCGCGACATACTTCGTCTTGCCTGACTTGCCGCATCTTGAGGACCCATTTGAGCAACATGCGCACTTTGTCCGCATTCTACGTTTCGTGACACTATATTGAACCAGTGGGGAGCGGTGAAGTTTGCCCATTTCCTGCGGCCCGTACGTTTTTACCCGTGGACACTTCATTTTTAGTGGAGTAGTGGAGGGTATACTTGAGGAGAACTTCTTCTTGGCCTAGTCGGTATTGCTTACTGTATGACATTTTGCCGCTAGTAAAGACAACACACACAATAGAGACACTAACACGACGACATGGGCAGCACTTCCGACTGATTCATTTCAAGCATGAGACGGAGCGTACGTATACATGTGACACACACATGCGCACAATAGCCAACAACACTGCCTAACATAGCCAGCTTCTCAAACAATCTGAAGACCGCAGCTGTATTGAAGTGTCACTGGTACATTCATGGCGTAGCTTATTATGCAAAACGATTTAAATAATTCACGTGCTGTCTGATGCTTGCTCTTACCTAGAATCCGGACCTCATGAAATCGTGGTTCACATTTGCAGATCTTGCAGTGCGCAGGAGGATGCGCAAGTTCATTTTCTTTCTTTAGATTTCGGTCATGCTCCCTAGTTCATTAGGTCAGGATTCTGGGTAAGAGCAAGCCTCAGACAGCACTTGAGCTATTAGAAGCCTTTTCATTAATAATATTATAATAATTGTTGGGGTTTAACCTCCAACAACCACGATTTGATTACGGCGAGGGCTCCGGAAATTTTGACCATCTGATGCTCTTAACGGGCACCAAAATCTAAGTACATGGGCCTCAAGCATTCTCGCCGCCATCGAAAATGCGGCCTCCGCGGCCGCGATTCGATCCCGCGACCTGCGGGCCAGCAGTCGAGCACCATAACCACTAGACCACCGTCGCGGGTGCATGTATCAGTGACACCTCTATACAGGTGCAGTCTTTAGAGATTGGATTGTGTGAGAGCTGGCTATGTTAGGCAGTATTGTTGGCTATTCTGCGCATGTGTGTGTCACATGTATATGTGTAGTACTGACGGATTCAAACGTGACATCAATTTTTTTTTAGTATATCTACTGGTACTGCGCAATTGCTCGAGATAACACGTCATGTCGTGACTAATCTGATCTCTAAAGATAATGTTGGCTTTGATCTACGCCTTCTAGTCGACGTTACGCTGATATGACATGAACTGAAGACGTTGAAAACGAAAGGATGTGTGTTACGTAGCCCTAAATGGTCCTTGTGTCAGTCCGTGAGTACTGTGTGCTCTGTTTTCATGCTAGAAATAAACCAGTTGGAAGTGCCGCCCTTGCCGTCGTGTTCGTGTCTTTCTTGTGTCTGCATTGTCTTTACTAGCGGCAAAATGTCAAACAGTAAGTGAGAGTAGTGCAGCTTGTTCAATTTCTGTGGCAAGTGCTTGGGCTAGAACACGCGTTTCGCCTCAGCATATGCAGGTTCGCTATAAAAAACCAATGACAAGCGTCGTTCGCCGTCGGCCTGAACACGGGCGGTCCCAAAGTTACGTGAATAAATGATAGCGCCTCATAATGACGCGATGTGACGACGACATAATCACGTTATCAATGACGCCGAGACATGGCATGACCGCCTAATCGAAGGTGGGTCGAGCCGATACCTTTGGTAGTGCAACAACGGGCGAGGTGCAAGAAGTTCAAAATGGCGGAGGGAGCCGGAAAATTGCAATCGACTGAGCATGCTTAAGTAAGTTCATTATTGTTTCGTGCTTTCGCCCGTGCTCTCCTTAGCTAAAGCCACTGTCAAGTTTTTTCCCATTCAGTTTTATGACGACGCTTGCTACCCTTTCATTGATACTGTAAAATTCTTTAATGCTACCCGCATTATACTTGTGGATAAAAAGACACTGCGCCATAGCCTCTTTATGTTCTACCTAATCGTGCATCGGTAGTCATTGCGCGATGGAACACTCTCGCGGGTTTCGTTGCGTCGCGTCATACAGAATCACTGTGGGCATGGCAGAGAAGAGTCCGACGAATTATAGGACACTTAGCGGCGGACACGGAATACAAAGAGAACGGAATCGTGTTATGCCATACCGGCGTAGCATTAAAAACGAGAATAAGCAAAGAAGGACAGAAAGCCTTTCCTGAATGCTTTTGGGGAGAACTGACAGAAGTGCACCTCGCAACTGAACCTCTTACGCTCTGGTTATAATGTCGCAACTATTCTCATTGTTGCATTCTGAATTACTATCTTCTCAGTCGCGTTGATGACGTCGTTCTGTGTCGTGCTGTTTTCCGGTCTTGTTTGCAGTCAGGAATAGTGGTAATTGCCTTGTTTATCTCACTGCGCGAAATCCCTCTGCTCTAACTGTCAGCTCGTTCTGCGCAAGGGCATCATTTTGCGCTAGTAAAGGCTCCGTAGGCGTTTATTTGTTACTGCTACCCTAACTTTGTGTTTTTTTTTTGTTTTTCTTGTGTCTTGGTCGGTCACGATGCTTAACCTCCTCGCCGCCGTTTGCGTGCTCTCGCAAGAACATAAAATGCCTTGGGTAGGTATGCATAGCCCATCTCAGGGCTCTGATGACCTCCCCTGGAGCTGCATGTCGTCCGTCTCTCCCCCCGTCTTCCCTCACCCAAATCACCTTCTCGGTAAAATGACCTTGACGGTGTTCTGTGGGTGCCTCCTTGGGCGAATAGCGACGAGCTCCGGGGCATCCCTCTCCACCTGGAAGATAGCCTCGGCAGAGGCTGAGGAGACGCTATTTCGGCCCGGAGGGTCAACCGAGTCGTGAAGTGCAAGTCGACGATCCCTCGCAGCTGTTGTTCCGAGAGTGCGTGCCACGATCAGGGAGCGGGCTAGCGACCGCCGAAGGTGCCGGTGAGCGGGTTGCGTTCGTGATGCCCAGCGGCCATGGGGATATGGAGAGGAGGACAGTGCAGACAGCGTCCCTCTCTTTGTCTGTCTCTGGCCTTTTCAGTTACTTTCTCGTCTCCGGGTGAACCAAATCGGGCGACAACGCCATCGCTCCTCGAGGAATAACCACGACCTCGCGAGGCCTGTTCTGGCATCGAGCGTCTTCCCTCGGCTGTTCGTGCTACATGGAATACTCATTGCTTAGTGCGTCGCTCGTATTAGGCCCTCGGATACGTGCGATCGGCAACATCCACGGACGAAACAGCACTGCTCCGTCACGCCAGTACGCAATAACATCGTGACCGCGACCTGAAGGTTAGTTTCCAAAATGGCACACTGTGCCTTTTGTTGTTTTAATTGCAGAATTGAAATTACAGCGTAAGCGCTTCATCAATGAAAGTGTGCAACTCGAATACGTTTTTAGACATGTACTTGTACACGCTGTCGTCGTGACAGTCCTGGTTCGCACATGTGCTCTTCTATGTATACGCCGGCACATCAGACTGCGATGCACCCTGCGAGTTTAGCCATCGGGAGTGGGACCCGTTTATGGGGTTGCCACTCTTTCGCGCTACTTTAGGTTACAGGCATGCATCGTTCCGTTTGCGTATTCGTCCAAAAGGCAATACAAAGCAGTTACTGCGCAAATTAGCGTCTTGTAGTTTATGTGTATTTTCAGCTGGGGTACCGCGAAGTTTCGTGTGCAATTGTAAAGAGCGTTCTATTTTGGTGTGTGTCCGGGTGGTGGAAGATAGTGCTGCTTGCAGAATAAATGCGGAACTCCTGAAGAAACCACCACCATGAGAGAAATAGGTTATACGCCTATATACTAACGCCGGAGAATATTACGAAAGAAACTGTGAGCAAAGCCGCCACACCACATGCTTTTTCTGTAGAAATGATAGCATTGGTGCCTTAAGGAACAGCGATGCTGGTCGGCCTTCCTTGTTTCTCTTTATTTTTCTCTTTCTTTCTTGCTCTCGTTCTTTCTCTTTCTCTGTTTTATTCTATCCCATTTGTATCTCTCTTTTTTCTATTTCTCTCTTTCTATATTTCTTTCTCTCCATTTCTCGCTGTTTATGCCTTTTTGTGTCGTCTTTCCCTTTCCCTATCTCTCTCTCTCTCTATTTCTTGCTTCCGCTTTGTTTCTATCTCTTTCTCTCTCACTCTCTCTCTCTCTCTCATTTCTTTCTCTTTTTCTCAATTTCCTTCTTTCTCTCTATTTCTCTCATTCTTTTATGATATGCTTTTCTATCTCCCCTCCCTCTTTCCCTCCTCCTCACCCTCAATTCCCCTTTCCACCCCCCTGCTATTCTGTCACGGGGTCGTGACGTCGACGAAGGCAGCAGTCGGCGTGTCCTAGATGAAACTCTTTATTTGACCGAACTTGTGGCTGGGAAACGGAAAGTCGAACTATAGCAATACACACTGCACACTGAAGAGGCGAACACGGCGTCGGCCTTCGAAAAAACTGATCGCTGGGACGTGCCGTCTTTTATACATCACGCATCGAACTTTTCAGTCTTATCTCTGGTGGTCCCTCAAGCTCGGCAACAATCTAGACTATTCGCGTCCTGCGCGAAATCTTAACAAAATGATCTACTGCCATCGCGAAGCTTCTCAAACACTGCGACGCGGTCTGCGTCGAGCGTTGCTGTGGGTTAAACCCCAATGCATCAAAATAAAACAAGAAGCGGGCGTGGCAATACTATACAAGGCTATTTTATGCTCTACTTGCGTGTCTGGATAGCCGAGTTGTTTGATGCCAGCCTTCGGATAGTGGGTACGCGGGTTCGAATCCTGCCTCGTCAAGAATTTTTTGTCGCGAAGAATTTCTCTCTGTCTCTCTTTCTTTCTCTCTCTATACACTAGTTTTCTCACCCGTCCGAGTTATCAGAATCGTGCGCCGGACAAATTGGCACACGTGTTCTGTGAGCGAACCAGAAGATGAAGAAGAGGAAGAAGAGAGAGCGTGCCGCCTCATGATTATGACAGTTTTTGTTCACAGATTACGGACTGACACTCGGCATAAAGAGCTCCACCGCTAAAAACAATTTCAATGCCTAATTACAAATATACGTGGAACCAGGGTCGATATCTGGATGTCCTGATCCCCCTGGTGAATGAAAAAAAAAAGCGGATGTGCAAGAAACACGACGACCATAAGGAACACTTACAACAGACGAGAGCAAGCTATCAACAGAGTTTATTTGAAGAAACACGAACACTTATACACGAAAAACCCAATACCATCATCATGGCGTGCTCTATCGCGACATGAAGGCAATCTCTCTTTCTTCAAGTGCCACTCACGCGTAGCTAATGCACGTGTCTCCTGCGCACGTAATGTAGAAGGCTTCGAGGATTTCCCTCTCTAATCTATCCCCGGATTGTCGGGCATATGGCAGAGCACAGTAAGCTTTGCAACTGCCTTTCAATTCTTAATCAGACCAAATTTAGCACAATCCAGGGATAGACAAGAGAGGAAGGTCTTCGAAGCCATTTACATTGCGTGTGTAGAGACACGTATATTAGCTGCGCGTGACACTTGAAGAAAGAGAGATTGCCTGCATGTCGCGATAGAGCACGTCATGATGGTGGTATTGGTATTTTCGTGTATAAGTGTTCGTGTTTCTTCAAATAAACTCTGTTGATAGCTTGCGCTCCTCTGTTGTAAGTGTTCCTTATAGTGCTCGTGTTTCTTGCACATCCTTTTTTATCCAGTATGCTACCCCAACTCGCCCACATCAAGCTCCTTCTGCCCCTGGTGAAGTATGCCTAGGAAGAGCGAGCGTACAGCCTGGCATAACCTGACGTAGCCCTTCTTTACACCTTGTACTCTGACCCAGAAACGCTCCCCGAACCGTGAACAATTAACTATTATTTTTCGTGTCAACATACGCGAAATCGGTATTACCAAACAGAATCGTAAACTCGGACACCCTCCTAGAGAGAAACCTGGATATTCGATTGATTAGCATGCCACGAAAGTGCACTTTCGAAAAGAGTTGGCAGGGTGCTAGAGGAAGAGAAAAGATTAGCGCAGTTTCAAGGGCTTTGCGTACAACCACGATGTTGCGCGCCTACAGGTCCTATTCCGCTCTTACAAAACGTGTGATATCGTATCTCGAACTGGCACCCATCGTAGCGGCCAACATCACGTCCTTGGTTGGGAAACTCGCTAGTGCGTGCTCAATACTAATAAGGAATGAACTATGTAAGATATGTATGTTCTTCTTATTTCTTATGCTTTTTGGTTGTATCAAGGCAGTTCCAGGTGCAGCAGGTGCCAAATAAAAAAAATACGTTAAGGATTCCAGGTAATATAGCCACCTACGAGATGGCAATCGCATTTCTGCGTTAATTACTACAGCGACGTGGTAAGGAAGTTCGCGGGTGTCCAGAATAGTGATAAAATATATGGCTTGTAATCGGTGACTCTGGTGCTCTGTAAATGTAAAATGGTCGGCCGGCCATCATGATAGCGTGTAGCGTATGTGACGAAAGCGTAACGAAAATGACGTAATGGCAAGGTCAAGGAGTAAGATAGAACCAATGTTGTATGCGTTATCGAAAAAAAGTAACTAAATGCATTACTCATTACGCTAAAGGAAAACGAACGAGTTACTGCCCTGCGTTACCCATAAACAAAGTTAACGCGTTACCGAGAAAAAGTAACGGACGTTACTTCTGTCGTGACGCCTTAGTCAGAAATCTTATTCAGCATGTCCTCGCCTCAAGAACCTACAACAGCAACTTTATCAAACCCATGTTTATTATTTACCGGAAATTTTACCGGAAATGGTGATTAAACGAGAACAATATGCACAAATATGCAGTATCTTCACCGTACTATAGTGACCTAAAGTTGCCTATACAGCTACATGTGTTGGCTTCTAACTCTGGGGCACACGGGGGAGTTATTTTTCGGAATGGGTAAATAAACAGAAAGGGATTGATTACATCATCAACGCTCTCCGCAATGAAAACATCACTGAACAAACTTGCAGTAATTATGACGGCGTCCTCCTACTGCTATAATAAATGCGCAAATTTTGTAGCAATAAAGGAATGCTTAAATGACATAAATATGGGGAAAATTATTTGCGCACAAAAACAAGTCCTTTTTTCAATTTGACCTGTGTAATTACCGCAAATATTGCGACTGCTTATGTGAAAGTGCTCAAGGTCAGCCTCGCTTGCTAAATATTCAGAAACGTACACGCTGTTGCAATTAGCAAGAAGCAAAAGTAATTTTGAATACGAAGTTTATGAACAGTGCTAGAGTAGTGCAGGAACAGTTTCGTAATGTAAGAACAAGCTGCTGAATATGAGCAACAGCTACGTTTCAAAGCTTTATTCGGTCAGCTTGACTCGCTGATTAGCGAATACGTCCGCACCTGCGCTAAACAGGAGCTCGACGGACGCACTGTATGGTACTCCTGTATTCCCTTTAAGGAGGAGCTGCATGATGAACGCGCAGAAAGTTTTCCTTGAGCCCGCTCATGGCGATGACATGCGGCATCAGAGGTACCGAGACAATAGCTCATCTTCAGTCGTCGATTGCCTTCAGAAGACATTTCTGAAGAAGTCATCCTCCTTAGCGCTGGAGCTCACACCGAATCTTGACGTCCACACGGCGGGCAGATCTGGACAGCTCGCTTTTGACGGTTACGAGGACCGCATTACGCTTTGCGTCATCGGCAATCAACGACAACTTGAACCTCGGTAGCAAGGTAGCCGAAAATAAAGCAGATCCATTTAACAAATTTCAGCAATTTGCTCCCCGTTTCAATTTCCCCTTCGCAAAAAAGGACCCCGTGCGAGGTGGCTTTGTCAACGCTTGGCGGGCCGACAGCAGTCTGCCGCAGCGATAAAATAACGTTGAGGGGAGCTCCGAGAAAGGCGCTCCTACAATACGAATGAATATTGTCTGACAGCGAGCATAATTGTAATGAAAAGTAACGAGTAACGTGACACCTCACGTTACCGAAAAATGGTAACGAAAGTACGTCACCCGTTACAGTTCCAAAATAGTCCTAGAAGGAAGGCCTATTATACTCCGCGACAACTTTTCTTGGCACCACTGTGGAAGCTACAGAGCCAAAGTGCCTGCATGCGCGCGCGCCAAGAAAGAGTACCTATACTTATTTTCTAATTCGAAAAGTTACCTAGCTCGAATAAATAAAGATTTCCTCATTATAAAAAGAGAACGAGTATGGGAAGCCGTTTGTGAAAAAATGTTATTGTAAACTTCAAGTTTGTTTCTGTCTTTATTTTTTGGACAGCACCACGTTTTCCTCACGCCTGCACCACATTTTCCTCACGCCTGCTCTCTGAGTCTCAGTAAACATGGCGTCCGCGATGCCTCCTGAACCGTTGGCCTGAATCGTGTGCGGCCGCCAACTCGCCGTTTCGTTCTCCGAAGAAGCTGTACTCTAAATTTGACAGGAAGTGGCTATCAAACCAGACCACGCAAGTTATCTGCAATGTCATCGCTGAAGTGAGGCGCCGTCAGCGTGACTTGTCTGCAAATGCAGTGTGCCGGACTGTCGCCGAGCTCACCGGAGTGAGTGAGCGAGCAGTTAAGCGTATCAAGGCTGAAGCTCTGCGGGCCCCACTTGCCTCCCCGAAGCGCAAGAAATTGAATTTCTCGGGCCAAACTGAGAAGCGCATCACCGGCAAGACGCGGCTGCTGCGCTATTACACGTTTGCGTTGGCAGCACAGCTACTTCATGCGCAGTGAAATACCTACGGCCGAGAAACTACGCTCTGTGAAGGTGTGTGACCAGCGAAGCTTCATAAAATAATCTGCGTCAGTCTCTTTTTAATCAAGCGTGAGCTCTCTTTAAATCTAAACCCAATTCAGCGGCATCATGGTACTTGCAATCCGTATTTATTCGAATACAATGCTAGCTTTTTCTCAAAATTTTTGCTACTAAAGTCGCCCCTCGCGTCACAATCGTGATCGCGTTACGATCTAGCAAACGCCGTATTCAGGTTGCGGTGTGCGCTTGGTGGCGTTCATCATATTCCCATGTGTCTTATTTTGTTGTCTTCAGGCTTCACCGGCAAAGACTGTTTGGAATGCTCCGCGCAGACCACGATGCGATGTTCCAGAAAGGCCACGATTGTTTTAGATCTTTCTGTTAAGATTGCGCGCGGTACGCGAATAGTCAGAGATTACGTGGCCACCAGCGATAACACTGCAACATTCGATAGAACATGTATAAAAGCCGACATGCTTTATGACTTGTCAGAATTATTGACGGACGACGCTCTGACTGACTCGTTTCCCGCCCACAAGTTTGGCCAAATAAAGAGTTTCATCTTCGACACACCCACTGCTGCCTTCGTCAACGTAACAACCCTGTGACAATATACAGTACAGTAGGTAGATGCATCTACGCACACTGATGTTCCCATTCTGCATGTCGACGTGATGCTAAACGCTCTAGCGATGCGAGCAAGCTAAACCGAAACTGGAACTGAAATCGGCTGCAAGATGCCGAACTACTTGCGTAGTAACACAAATGTGCGGATGCCCCGCCTCCGTAGCCTTCGCTCCAATGCCAAGATAAGTTGTCGCCGAGTATAGAATAGAAGGACTAGAGCGCAAGCGAGGAACAAAGACGCAATCAATCCACTCAGTCAAAAGCGTTCACATGCCAGTCGCCACCAAGAATCACGATCAACGCCTTCCCCAAGCATCGTGGCCAGTCGAGTTGTGGGGCGCTGTTCAGTAGCAGCTGCATGGGCAGCGGCCAATCGTCCACTCCTCGCAATGAGTTGCAGAGAGCAAGGGTGGGGGGGGGGGGGGGGGGGGGGGGGGGAGCGTTGCAGAATAAATGTTACGCGCTTATTAAATATTTCTATTTGCTCCTGGAACGCGCGTGTAGCACTGAAAATTCTTTTTGTTATTGTGTAACGTAATCGGTAGTAAAGGTGCATCCGAACTATGGCTGGCAGGGCCGTAACGCGTCGAGGTGTTCCTGACAAATCGCAAGCCACCTGGTCATTGTGTGCTCTGGATATTGGAATGGGAACGGCGTGTCCTCCGTGACGTGCTGATTGAGCAGCCATGTTGGCGTAGATATTCCCTTCAATATTAATTCCATACTCCATGTTACATATCTCAAGTCGCTAATAGCCTATTTTTTCTTGTCCTTTCCTTGCTTATCGATTCATAGGCTTAACTTGCAGCAAGAAACAAAAAATAATTTCAAGTATAACGAAGCTGCAACATATAAACCAGGTAACCTGCTTTGCGAACCACGACGCTCGTCATACCACACTGTTCCTTTCTTTTCTGGTAAACGTGAACAATTTCCAAATAGTGGCAGAGTGCCCTCGTCAATGTAAACGACCGAAGAGTCATTTTAGCGCGGCGCATTTCAGACGCATGGATCCTTAGTTGGAAAGAAAAATCAACCAGAATTATATTAAAACACTTTGCATTGTTGTCATCTACGCCGGATCGGCAACCAGATTCAGCAACAGTCGGCGGGTGTACGGCCGCGCATTTCATTGCGTAACCTTTCCTAGCGACGATAAAGCTCAGAAAGTGGTTTGGTTTGCTCGCGCATCGCTTTCCTCAGGCGATGAAAATGGCAGACGTCATTGTCGTTATAAGCCCATTCTTTGCCAAACTGTTGATGAATTACAATGATGAGTCAATGAGTAGGCCTCCGCCGCAGGTACTCGCGTATTACTTTGTGACAATGTGCTTTTGGAACTGTACAGCATACACACTGCACTGTCATGGACATTCATAGACCAATAGAAAGTTACCTACAAAGGAAGGGCTCTTCTTGAAGTTCAGGAATCTGTCCTATCATTTGGTGAGAATTGCTGCTTCTATGCAACGGTTAACTGCGGCTGTTCTCCAACATAATCATTCAGAGCATTTTCCGATCCCACGTCTCTTTGTTTCTGGACTTCCTAATAGGTTTGTCTTATTCAATGTATTCGAACGGCAACAATACAAGAAGCTTAGCCAGTTCTTAGACCGGCGGGCCGCCCTGCGCTGAGGAAATGGTGTAAAAGGAATAAAATGTAATATATAACGGCGATGCTACATAAAAAAAAATATGGGAGCCCTTGTCCTTCCGCAAAAATGGGGACAAGCAAAGCTTCTCTTTTGCGTGCCTGACCTACTAGTTCTTTTCTACCATTGTTTTTTTCTGTCTTTCTTCCTATTCCTAGCAGACACGAAACGGCTGTGATTGCTTGCGGGCGTGGTGTGAGGGCGCGCCTACGCAGTTGGCATCGCACCTAATGATTCATGTTCAGGCGCGCGCGCCGGAACGATAGGTCATGCGTTCATATCCAGGCAACAATGAAATGTGGCAACGTGAATTGACAAGGGGCCTCTATGAAAGATCAGAATGCCGTATCAGAAGCGGACGCTCGAACAGAACGCACATGTATACAAAGGACGAGCGCGAACTAACAACTGTCCTAGTTACTTATTAGATGCGAAGCATCTTATGGCGGAGTTCAAACCGGTGGTGGTGGTGGTGGTGGTGTGCTGCGTGATCACCCTTACTGCGCATGCGCAAGCCCTCTCCACACACCCCGTCAGCACTCCCCTTTCCCCCTCCCCACTCCCCTTACCCCTCTCCCCTTTCCTCCTCTCCACTTCCCATCTCCCCTCCCCCTCAGAAACGCGGGCTCGACACGCCGAAACGCTGCTTCGCATCGTCTCATGTCCCCTTTAGCGGGAGATGGTGTGATTTTCATGTTTGAGCGGCGCGCTACGACTTGACGCTCTTAATGTTTTTGTTTTCTTGAAAACTGCGGCGTGTGGAGTGTCCCCTCCGCGTCTCCTGCCGCGCGGTGGCGTTCGACGCATTGTTTACCAGGCGTTCCACATCGCGTGTGGGTACAGAAATGGCCCACTTTTTAGTGAGCGTCTCAAGGGCAGTTTTCAAACAAAAGCAAAATCTGGGATCATGCTTTAAAGCGCACCCTGCGGGCTATTCGCGGGTGATACTGCACCATAGGTCGGTAAAAAATGTGAAGCTCGCTCAGACTCACTCATGAAATATATTTGGCTTTTAGGGCTAGCTCGGACTCAGACTCTCCAAAGCTTTCCCCAACCGGACTCACTCGCACTCAGGCTCACTAAAAAGTTTCTCAACCGGACTCACTCGGGCTCAAACTCACCAAAATATTACTCACTCAGAGTTACTTAGAGTCAGACTCGCGGCTCGATCTGAGTCTGAGTGAGCCTGAGTGGGTTAACTCATGAGTGACTTTGCCGACGTCTGCACTGCACACGCGGTAGCACCTCCGAGATCTACATAGCGCCAGCGTTATATGGCGTATATAAGTAGCTCGCTGTTATAATGCTAAGCATCCGGTGGCGCGTGGCCCAGTTGTTTAACGCGGTAGGCTGAGGAGCGAGGGGTCGCAGGTTCGATTCCCAGTGGCACACTTCGGAAAATTTTCTTTGTTGGTTTTATTTTTATATAAATACATATACATATCTGGTACATGACGGAGATGTCAAAAATCAGCCGAGAGTGTCGGTATAATTGCTCTCGCAATACTACCCACACGAATACGTGTGTGAACGGCGCACCTTCGAGGGCAGCACTTTTGCACGCTCGCCGGCGCCGGGTTTACCGCGCAGAAGGCCGCCACCGAGATCGGTGGCTCATAACAAGCCCCGCTTAAAAAACACACAAGAAAAAAATGAAATAATACGAGTCTCGTGAAAAGTCTATCTCTTAAGTCCAGCTATCCGCAAAGTTTGCAACAACACTTAAAACGCCTTTTCTGCTGATCGCGGTTTCGGCCAGTGTTACCGGAGCCTTTAGAACGACAAAGGGAGACTGTAAAGTCTATCTAATGTAGTCGAAATCTCTTTTCTTGGCGCGATGAAACGTGGACACTCACATAATTAAACAGAGGACACTACATGAAATGGGGTGATGTGTTCGAACTTCAGCTCTCGTGCACCCGAATTTATTTATTTATTTATTTATTTATTTATTTAATTATTTATTATATAATAATTTATTTATTTATTTATTTATTTATTTATTTATTTATTTATTTATTTATTTATTTATTTATTGTTAAACCCCCACGCCTAGAGTTGCCGATTTAGCGAGCGTTGATCGATGCGCGAATTCAGTGACTGCCTGCTGCGTGTCACCTATATTTCGTCGTTGATATTGTGTTAGAGCTGCAATTGAGCTCATACCCGAGCCACGCGATTCCACGAGGGCATATTGAAAGTGCTTACGGCATAGCGAATTCGCAATATCTTGCTCGTGTCTTTCCTCACCGACATGCGTACAAAGAAGAAATGGCTGCACCACAAGAAAGACACGAGTACTCTCATTAACGTTTCCCTTCCCAAATTATTTCGACCGGTACTTGTGGAGGGCATTATTTTAAATCCTGACGCCCGTTGCTCATTTGTTGTTCCGAGGTCGCCTTCTCCGAGGAGGATGTTGAGCGCTGTTGCTTTCGACAAGCTTAATGACAGCCCTAAGCACTTTTAACATGTCGACCATTGGTATTCGTCTCGGCGCTGCGTCTATCGACGAGCGATGCATAGAAGCGCAAAATGAACTACGCTGCCTAAGTCGCACTCCTCCCACTTTGCAGATCGGAGTGTCAGGTCCCTTGGCACGTTCGCTTTGTATCTCTCGATCCGGAAACGGTACGTGTTCCGAAACGCCCCCTGTTTGTAAATTATCCTCGCTAAACTCACACAAGGGCCGCGTTGAATCTATGCAAGGCAGCATCAAGCTCTTTCCTTCTCTATACTCCAAAGCAGAAAGTCGGTGGTCGGTATCTCCGGCCAACGACATGCCTCTCACGTATTCATGACATCGCACAAAAAAACTTTCGGCTGCACAGAAAACACGGGACGGAAGTAAGTACGACGCGAGCGCTGCCAAGTGGCATTTTTAAAATTAAGTAACGTGGGTTACGCGAACCTTTCAAGGGCCAGGCGGCAGGGAAACCAACACAGTGAAAGTAAAAGAGCGCAGTCATACATTGTCTTCGTGCCATCTGGATTGACTTCCCTCGAATGTATCTTGCGCAACGCAGAGTATGGATATTATTAGGTGCCAATACGCCAATCTTTCTTTTCTTTTTTTTTTTGAAGCAGCCTTTGCGTAAACCTGTTCTTCATGACCGTCCATAAACACGTGGTAACACGCGATTAACTGCTTTAAGGAAACGTAAACAGCAGATTGTCGTTGCCAGCACGCCTTTGCCATTTTTATCGTGACAGGTCGTACGAGGCTAGTAATAAATCGCCCTTCCGTCGACACCATTTTCCCGCATCGACAAAATATACATGTGCCTAAGCTAGTGCGAGGCACGATTACGCGCATGATTCAGCTGCAGAAAGTAGCATTCATCTGATTACGCATAATTATTTATATTCCGTTCTTTACAATTATCTCTCTACCTGTATTAAAACGCTGAACACTCAAACGTGCAGATGCACTTGGTCGCGCGTGCCAGGTATTCTTATACAGGCTTTGTCCGAAAAGTAATTGGATTAGATTGGAAAAACTTTATAGCAAAGTCCGGAGGCGTGTCCCTTAGCACACGACGGGCCGCTCTCACGACGGGAGAGTCAGGCCGAGACCTACCGCCGCATCGTGGACCCTCTGGACAGCCCAAAGTTGTGACTGCATGCCCGGACTCCTCAGAGCGGAGCCCCACTTGCTTCCCGATACTGCATCAGTGCCACGTACCGAGGGGCACTGAGAAGCGGCTAAACCGCCACATTTCGTACATGAATTAGTCAAATAAACATCAGGATAAAGTTTGTGCAGAGAGGCAGGGTTAGGATACGTTTCAGTTTACAGCAATCTCAGTGTCAAAGCCTGCGCCCTGTTTAACTTCCGAAATTGAGGCGGAAAGACCCATAGCAAAATGTAGAGTAATTTCATTGTGCGTGGTCGGTTCATCCCTATTGTTGACCGAGAGGTCCTCCATGGTAATGTCAATGATTAAATTGGAAAGCGTTTATACCTCACAACAGGCCAGGAACGCTTTATATTGGTGGAAGAGGAAGTTAGCTTACGCACGTGCGGTCGCACTGTCGTATGCTACCACGTGGAGAGTAACGAGAGACTTTTTCGTGAAGCTCGTTTTCATTTCCCGTGCAAGCCACAATGCAGCGCTCGCTGGAACAAATGATTGCCAGTTAAGTTTTGTGTGAAACTCGACAAGCCCGAAGTGTACACTTTTCCTATGATAAAGACCTTTGGTGCTAATTGTTAATCCTAACGTCAAGTGTACCGGCGGCATGAGGCCTTTTTAGATGGTCGTAAAGAGGTCAGCGATGAAGTCCGCGCTGGACGGCCTGGACAGCGCTGGACCATCGCCGATGGCAACGCGCCTGTCCACACCACCTTTGTCTTGACCCACTTCCTTGTCCATTCAAAGGTGCCAATGGTTCCCCAGCTGCCCTACAGTCCGGACATGGCTCCTCCAGACTTCCCTTTGTTTGCGCGCTTGAAAAATCCCATGAAAGCACATCATTTCCGGACATTGACAAAGTCAAAGAGGCTTGCACCGAGCCTTCAAAGGACTTTCTGCAGGAGACCTACCGTGACTCCTTCGTTGCCTGGAAATCTCGCTGAAAGCGATGTATCGTCGCAGGAGGAGCCTATTTTTGAAACCTTTGTGTTGTACGGATCTGATCAATAATTTTCTTTTTAATCGACTCATTGACGTTATTTTTCGCTAAACTAAGAAGTGTGTGGTTGGGAGAGTCTGGTGGCTATAGCAAGATCCACGATATTTATTGGTTTCCCCTTCCAGATAAGGCGGAGACAAACAGTCACTCAGCGTGAGTGGTCGAATATGGTTATGTTCTATCAACATCTAGCATTCTGCATTCTAGAATTCTGTCGTTTATCTTCTGTCTCTTCAGTTCAACCTTTGTTTTCTGAGCTGTTTTATCCAGGACGATACAGATCAAAAGATCTTATTATAAATTGACGTTGCAGTTTGCCCGAGACGATGACATGAACACTGGTTTCTTCCATACCTGCGCCCAAATTATGGATTCCAAACGCTTAGTACTGCGTTACCATATACATTAGGTAAGTTTAAAATCACGCAACAAAATATAAACACCTCTCGTTTCTCTGTTAAAAGCATAAAACTATTCTTATGATAGAGAAAAATGTAGCTTGAAAGAGTGCCATTTATTTTTGACAGCTAAAAATGTACCAAATATAAAAACCTCATATTGTTGTTAGACACAGCATTAATTAGAAGTAACAGACAAGAAATCCAAGGAAAGTATAGGGGAAGTTATTTGTGGTAATTATAGTGTAAATGTGAAGAAAGTAAAGTGGACGAAAAGATGACCTGCCGCCGGCAGGGACTGAACCTGCATGTGATGGTGTAATGTGGGCCCAGGATCCGAAATAATTCAACCGGCAGTCAGGTGATTCTGTACACACAGCACAGACTTCAACACAGCTGATAACTCTGACGATTCACACACAACACACTATAGCATTCCTTATTTACATTCTAAACGTCCTCCGCGCCTCGGCACACAAACTGTCCTACTCGCCGTTATGCCTGTTGCCGCTGCGGCGAGGTAGGTCGTCACCAGTGTTCCTTGTGGAGTCAACAGTCACGCTGCCTTGACCGTGGCGAGGTGGTGGTGATTGTGGCACTGCAGGCCGGTACATCACCAGGCCACTGCAGTGCAGGTTAACTGCCCGTCGCCAACATGAGCCGCGGCCACCTCGTGACACCACTCGGGCCCCAGGACCTCAGGCCAGGAACAGACTAGGCTGCCGGTCCTCGTGTCAGCACCGGGCACAGAGCGCGAATCAGGCTCACCAGGTCCGCAAGGCTACCGGACGCCTGGTTAAGCGATGTCGCGACCCGAAGCGCCGACCAGCGGCTGCCGTTCCAACCGTGTCGCGCTCCAACTCCTCGAGCCGCACGCCCCGCTCGCGCTTCCTTTTCGTCATCTTCTCCTCCAAGGCGTACCGCAGAGCAGAACTGTCGTTCCCTCTTGCCCCGTCACGGGCCACACAATTCACATCGTCACACTGCAACCTCCGAATAACGCGTCCGATGCTCTAACGGACGTGTAAATAACGCGTAGATCATCGTGCGCGTTATTTGATGGTCGAAGGTTCTGTCCCTGCCGGAGGCAAGTTATGTTTTCGTCCACTTTACTATCTTCACATTTAAATAATAATTACTACAAATAACTGCCCCTTACGTTCCTTGGATTTTTTTTCTGTTAGTTCTAAGTATTGCTGTGTCAAGCAAAGGAAAAGCGAGCCCTTAAAAATGCCCCTTCTCTCATCCATTCATATCGTTGTTGTATTATAACTGTTACTGCAATGTACTGCTTATCACTGCTTGTCCTGATGACGCTCATTATGTTTTGTCTGATTGGTGTGATCTGTGTTTCCTGCCCTGTACTGCCATGTACACAAGGGATATGGGAGTTTTGCAAGCTGCTTTCTAGCGGCTTTTACTGCAATATGCCTCAAGCATGTAAGGAAACATGCCTGTTTCAGATAAATAAATAAACTCCACTCAACTCAACAATAGATATCCGTTTTCGTTCGAGCAAAATGAGTACTCGAAAAAAGGGGCGTTTTCAGAGCGCGTCACCGGAAAAAGAAAATGGTGCAGCTTTCACTAGTGGTGCAAGGCTGTAATAAAAAGCGTAGCAAGTGTTCGGACTCCCGAGGAACGAGCTGCCCTCCCAAGCCTGCGTCCCTGCCCCGCTTAAACTACATGGGTTTGGCGGGGACGTCCCGTGACAAACGTTGCGTGATTTCTTTTGTGGTAGCATATCACGCGACTAGTGTTCCGAGATTTTTGCTGGAACGTGTCCCATGACTAGTTTTACGCGATTTTACGTCACGTGACTAGTGTTATCTGATTTTGGTAGGAACACTGCACGTGACTAGGGTTACGTGATTTTGGCGGGAACATGTCACGGGACTAGCGTTACGTGATCTTACGTCACATTCCCCTCCTCTTCCTTTTTCCTTCTTTCTCTCTCTCTCTCTCTAGCTCTCGCTGGCTCTTTCTTTTTCTTCAAGACGCACTCTTCCCGCACTCGTTTATTGTCATGGAGGAATTCTTGTGGTCAGAGTGTTTGACGGGAAAGAGGCAGGCGATCCTTTATGCATTCGTCTAAGACGACTCGAAGGCGAAAGGCATCTTCTTCTTTGAGCGAGGTTCTTCTTCTTCTTGGTTTTCTCCTCAGCCTATTGCATTTGATCCTCCCTGGAATCTTCCTGCACCTCACGTGGTTTCGCAATGCCGCCGGGATCGGCCAACCCTGACCAATCAATGTCACGTGTACGTCATAAGATTGCGTAATGAGGTAAACAGATGACGTCACAAGTTTTAGGGGCTTGTGACGACACTGAAACGTTGTTTGACATTGAGGCCTTGTGACTTCTGGTACGACTCTAGACATAGACTCATACGTTTGAGCTTCGCGTGACTTTTGACCGACTTTTGTTACATAATTTTTTTCATCATTCGGGTTGACACCACCGCCGACAAAGTCTCGCAGAGTATCCTCAGGTCTCGCAAAATCTCGCAAATCCTCTTGACTGGTGAGGTATACAAGGTTTCCGCCTTAATACGTTCGTGCTGAACCAATGCAAGAGTTTTATATATAATGGTTCAGGGAAGAAGAAATGAAAAATTCGCTATTTTTTCACCTCCTGTCGAGGGGCGTGCGCTCTATAGAAGTGCGAGGAGTCACGGGGGAATGGAACGGGCTGTTCTCGCGCGTAGTGATCGTTCAGGTACGGGCATTCCGCGAGCGGCTGAGTTTCTTCCTGCTCGTGCACTTCTGCGATATCGCCCAAACGAACCGCGTCGCATTCGATGCATAGTGCTTGTAAAGAGCGCCCGTACAGAGCACGTTTAGCCGCGGCTTACCTTCCCCGCAAGATACGTCGTCTTCGCAAGCATACTGCGTCTTGCTCGACGGCATGGGGTGACCATATAACCATCTCGTCCACGCCGACGCAAGCGTCCACAGCGGATCCCACAGAAAAAAAAAAAATAACGACAGGCCTGCGCGGAACACGCAGCACAGCCACGCCTAAAGCTGGAGGAGCGGCCTTTCTAGAGCCCGTTGGAAACTTTTCTCTTGGGACGTCTACGGCAAGTACAATTGCTAGATACCCACTACGCCATAAATCAGAATTGTTTCGAAGTTGGGAACCACCCACGTTGCCATTATTTATCATTCTGCGGAGAAGCGAGGTACCCGCTATACAATTGGAAGGCGTTATAATTATGTGCAGTTTGTTGATGCCTTAGCTGATTACGATGAATAATTATGGATGAGCAGTTTGTAATGTGTGGGAAGCTTTGGAGCACCCACATGTTAATTCGCATTGTGCGACACCTGGTTTTTATTTTACTCTTCTACCATGTCATATTAGACCTGTTAACGCGATTGCTTCTGCGACATGACGCCTGTATAGGTTGCCCGATTTAACCTGTTAACGCGATTGCTTCCGCGACATGACGCCTGTATAGGTTGCCCGATTTAACCTGTTAACGCGATTGCTTCTGCGACATGACACCTGTATAGGTTGCCCGATTTAACCTGTTAACGCGATTGCTTCCGCGACATGACGCCTGTATAGGTTGCCCGATTGATCTTGCAACCAAACAAAACACAACAGGAGCCAAACTCAAACTGACCGTGTTTTCAATCAGCTACTTTACAACGCACGATGGAAGCTACCGCGTATACTTTCCGTCGCGAACAGGAGGGAGACTAGATTTGATGGACGCACGAGTGAAGTGATTACGAGATATGTGTTATGGTGCAGTGCGAACGTTTTGCTGAAAAACTTTTTTAACGGATGAACGAGAAACTCTTTGCTGCCGGCAATAAATCCGGGCAAAGAAAAGCAACTACTCTGAAGAAGTTATGACTTCTAAATAGTTATTACTAGTTATGAAGACGTTATGACTTCTAAATAGTTATGACTAGTTATGAAGAAGTTATGACTTCTAAATATAAGGCATGCTCTCTGCCATCATGTACGCGAAGTCCATTGTCAATCGTAAGGTTGAACCATTTCATTTTTTCTTGACAGGGTTTTGAATAATGCAGCGCATAAAGAGTTCTGCGTAAATAAAAACACCTTGAACACCCTCTGTGCTCTGCATGTCAACTGTTGAACTGTGCAAAGAATAATAATCGCGCTCTGACTAACGTTACACATAAATTCGTGATCCCCTTATTGTTCTCCGTGACGTCACCCGCAGAGCGCTCAGGGTTGGTTCAAGCCTTCACCTGTTTAAGTGGTGTTGGTTGAGCCTGGTAGAGAAAGGGTAGCGCCGTGAAGAGGGTGAAGCTGGGCAAACAGGAGGAGAGCAAAGGCGAAGCTATGATGGGAGAGGAGTAGGTGATGTGGAGAGGAGGAGAGAGCAGGAGCGCGAGTGGCTGTGCCGATGAAAAGAGCCGCTCACTGGTAGCGCGCTCTCGATGCTCCGAGATAGCGAATCTTCAAACTTCCCAGGGTTTCCAACCACGTCTCTACCTCCGACGTCAAGTGGCATAACTTGTACTACTTGTTCTACGGGATTGAATCCAGCCCCGCTAAAAAAAATTAATTCCGTTTTGTTTCCTTATTCCGCGGGCGCTTTCTCTAATGCATTAGTTTCTTCCGCGCCACTTCTTAGAGGCACCCGCCACGGTGGCCTAGTGGTTGTGGAGCTCGATTGCTAACGCGAAGGTCGCAAGATCGAACCGGCCGCGGCGGCCGCATTTTCGATGGAGGCGAAAATGCTTGAAACCCGTGTACTTTAGCAGCACGTCAAAGAAGCCCAGGTGGTCGAAATTTCCGGAGCCCTCCACTACGGCGTCTCTCATATTCATATCGTGATTATGGGATGTTAAACCCGAACAGTTATTATACTCGTTAAAGGGCGCAGTAGTTTCTGCTGTAATGCTTTAAAATACACCTACTGCTCCCTAGATGACATTGAGATTTTTGTTTTACGCACGCACCGATCCGCTGCGAACTGACGTATAAGAGCCCCGCGGAAAAAAAAATAAAAAGAGAAAAAGAAAAAATATATATATAAAACGTCTATGTCGCAATGTTGTGGCGCAGCAAACGCGGTCCAATAAACATCACGCGAACACCTTTTCGGTGTTCGCGTGAGTGAAAAAACGTAATAAAAGCACGTGGAGCGCGCGAGCTGCGTGTTCACTTCGTTCACTTCCACTCAGCGTCGTTCTCGTGAGTAGCAGCGCAGTAGGGACTTGGAGAAGGGTGGGACGCGTGCTTCAAACCGCACTGCAGAGCTGACCCGGCCAAGTGGCACGGTGTATACGGGCGGACACAAGCGAGTCGCGTTCGCTTCTAGTTGGGACCGGGCCCGATTTGGCTGTTTCTGCTTCTGGATGACTGCTTCTTGCGCGGCTGTCCATCGCACGGCGTCTATGCGTCAGCGCATGGGCTCAGACCTTCCTTCCACATCGCTACAGGTTGAACTAAGATTTCGCCTTCCCATTTTTATAAAGCCCACCCGTCCCTTTTCATGCCTGAAAATCTGACGAAAACGATACGTGATAGTTCCCGAGAAGCAAACGTGCTGCAGAGAGGTCTATGACACTACAGCCATCGGTGAAGCTGAGTAATTCTCGCCCATTTCATTCATGCGTGTGTGCTCTCACTGAAAGGCCTCGAACGCGCCTGCTCTAACATATGCTGCACGAAGTGTTGCGCGCGCGTCGCCTCAAAGAGCTATTTGGATATGGCACGAAAAGGTGCCCTTCTCCCGCTGCCTTGTTTGCCTAATCTTGCCTTCTTACGCACTCATTTCGTTGGCAAAGAAAAAAAAAATGTGCCTGCAATTGTGAACCATTGAACGTGGCTACCAGCATAAAGGGTCGGTGGCGTTCGCAAAGACCCCTCGCCTTAGAAGTCGTAGCTACCAGTATGCAGCTACCCTGACCGATATTTTCCTATCCGTTTTTTTTTACTGAAATAATGTAAAAGGAGATTTTGGCGCACAAATAAGGCGCCGGCTACTCCTCAGCCCTTTATTGGAGATCGAGCATACAACATAGAAATGGCATACAAACAGCAGTACACCCACCCACAAATGTTTTCGGAACACGGGCTCCACTGAAAATGCGAATTTCTGTTCTCTTTGTGCATGGCGCTTTTGACCTAGCGAGTAGCTAGCTGTACAGGTCGCTGGTGCTACTACAGGCTGGAACATTGATTTCGAGGACATATGTTGTCAGACAAAGCGCGAATATAGCTTTCTCGGAAATTTCGCGTTCCGCAAATGTTCGGATGCGGGGGTACATGTAAAATAAGCACACGAGCACACATATAGAAAAACGCACTCACACACACATATCAAACAACACCATTGTAACGTAAAAGGAAATGTCCGAAAGGCAACTCATAATGTCTCTGAAAATGCCACTTGTCAGCGTTGAATCTAATCGGCACAATCGGGCAACATAGTAATCAACACGTTTGGTCATTGTGGTGATTAATCCGCACATGTGGGCAACATAACAGTCGACACATAATAGACGTCAGCACACACATATAATATGTATCATATAATGATACATATAATAAGTGGGACATACATATAATAATTGGCTTAATGTAATATGAACATAAATTTCTTATCAATTGTCAACAATTTCGCTGTCTTCTAAAAAGCGTTTTAACGCTTTTAAAGCGTACGTCTGTAAAGCTCTGGTTGGCCACGGGCCCAGAAGTTTTTTCATACTTAACGGTCTGCGGTCTGATGCCATTAGTTCAGATTTAAGACGGCGTCTCGGTGTGTCGTGATGTGGGCAGTCCAGAAGACTGCCCACATTATGCCCAGAACTGCCGAGACGTCCTTCCTATCCGTTCTACAGGCAGATATTGATTGAATGCTTATTCGGCGCTCATACAGTTCATTAAAAGAAGTTTAATTGTGGAGGTTAATTAAGAGAAGATGCACGCATCGAACGCTCCGCAACAAGATTACGCCGACAAGAGTGGTAGCGTTTTTATTTTGACAATTACTGCCACAGTACGCGCGCCATTAACATCACGTTGCTACGGCACCCTGTGCTACGGCCTTGGAGTACACTAGTGAGCTTATGACAGAACTAATAAATTGCCGATGTTTTTTTTTTTCTTCTGTGCCGTGCAGAAGTAGCACTAACTCGTGAAATTTCAGTGGAACGGTGTTCATTACGCGACATCGAGGTGTTCATTCTGGTGATTACAAAGGAAATGACGCCCATCACCTCTCCGTTGCAAACTGGAACTCTAGTCACGTTCCTGCGCTGTACCTCGCTTAATTAGCTCTGCACGCCATAGTCTGGCCTCCTACAGATTGAACCGTACCTGAACAATAGCTTCGTACACGATAAGAAAAACGAAGAGCATTTGTTACACTATTTTGATGAGTCTTCATTTGCCACATAGATAACTCTCTTTATTCGCGCATCTTAACTCGATTTTGGAGAGTCGCGCCTTCCAGGACTCTCCCAAAAGGGTATAATGATCTCTAAATAGAGTTATATATTTGGAAACTTGGGACTCATCAAAAGAGTGAAATTACTCTTTTTTTTTTGCTCAGAGTGTACACCGCCAATAATTGCTATCATAAAATATGAACAGCGCTAACTTTAATCAAACTGCATTGGCTTAGATGCGATGTGTTAAGAAAATAAACACTGTATGAAATATGCGACCAGTGTAGAAGCGCCAAAGCAATCCGGCGCGCATTGTAGTACATATCGCGCGAATCACGGACGAGGCAATTTCTTCTTATGGTACACGAATGTTTTAGGAGACCAGCCACGTTACTACGCGGCCTTCCTTCGTGTTGTGGCTCGGATCCTCGCCGCTTCAGCAATGCGCCCACTCAGCGAACGCACACGCGCCCGCCAGGTATCCGCGCAGAACCGGCGACGGAACTCGGCGCCACACAGTACGATTCCGTGGTTGGCCGTTCTACGGGAGTACGTGCCACAACTTAAGTTAAAGGCGCTGCTAATTTCTTGAGTGCGAACTCCTTTTGTGTTGTAGCGGCTGATCAGGAAGGTGGTGTTCTGTGTGCTCCACAGGCGTGTTTTGTGTCACAGCCAACGGGGCAATCACTGCCGCCTTCAAGGGCTACCACATATTGTCGTTGACCAAGGTAAATATTGTAGCTATAAGCTTTGCTGGGAGATCGCATTTGCAAAAGGAAAAGAAAACATAAAAAACAGTAGAAAGGCCCATTTGATGGTTTGGTTCAGTAAAACATCGCGTCAGATTCCGCGCATGAGACTCGGTTTTATACGAAGCAGCCATTGAGTCGATGTCTATGCTGCATTTTTTGGCTTTGAGCGAAGCATTACAAGGATGATCGGCGTGTTTACGTAAATGGAGTAGTTGTATACATATTGTGGGCTTACCAGCACATCGAGTGTACTGGCTTTAAAGGTTAGCTTATAGTCCTACGTAACGTCAGCATTCATGTCTTAGGACACTCACATCAGTTTTATCTAAACTTGTTAGCGCTACGGTGCGATGACATGCACGTCATACGCAGCGACGTGCATGTGATAAGTAGCGTTCATGTCCCGTATTCTTCCAGAATAGAGCAATGCTTGACTACAGCTAGCGGAGTCATTGGAATACCTATGTAGTACATACGTCTGTACTCCAATGACTAGCAATGACTCCTATATGACTAGAAGTGGCTCCTATGACTTCTACAAGAGTACACGTGCTTATTACTTTGTTGTAAAAGCGTATACCTAATACATGCAACCACAACTGACGTTGCTCCGACATTGAGCTTCCATAGGGCCTTTTTTCCAAAGCAGTTTCAATACCTGGCGTGGCTCTGTGGTAGAATACTTTACAGCCAGGCAGAATAACTGTGTCATTCCGTCTCAGTTTCTGATGTTTATTCTTTGCATCGGTCTAGATTTTTCGCTCACCGAAAACATCACCGCTGGATTTACTGCGACACGGCCTTCTAAGCAATATCGCGATGACTTTCAAGTCTCTCTTCTCGCCGTTGCAGTTTTCGTATAGAATGTGAAAAGCCTGTGGCGCACACATAGCACGGCCCGTGGTATGCACGTATCTACGACACGTTTCCTAAACTTCGTTGTATCGTGGAAAGGAATATAGACAGCAGAAAGAAACGCACGACGACACAACGCTAACTTGCAACAAATGTTTGTTTTCGTTTTCCAGCGGTATCGGTACCACTCACCATCAGGTGACAATGTGTGTTTCATTGAAGCCTAACAAACAATTGTTAGGTTGAAACCTAACAATTGTGAGGTAGAAACCTAATAAGCAAAGCGTTTCTTACGTTACAATGAAATGCACACGTGTGACGTGATGGTGAGTGGTGCAAATACCTCTGGAAAACGAAAATAAACGTTTGTTGCAAGTTGGTGCTATGTGTCTTCGTACGTTTCTATCTTGTATTCATGTCCCTTGCCTGGCTATAACGAAACTTAAAAGGAATCACCCGCTACCAGAAGCGTAGCCAGACATTTTTTCGGGTGGGGGGTGGGGGTTCAACCATCCTTTTTTTACGTTCGTGCGTGCGTTTCTATGTGTACGTGTATATATACACATGCAAATTCGAAAATTTTGCATGTGTATTTGCATGTGGACCGAAAAAGCTCGGTCCCACTCTTCCACCAAGGAAGAGTGGGGCCGAGTTCTACCCAGCTCGGACCTTGAAGCACAGCTCTGGGCTGTCCATCGGGCCCGCGACGCGGCGGAGGGGCAAGGACTCTCTGTCCCGACGTGGGAGCGGCCCGCTGCGCGCTAATCGCGCGTACCGAAGGACTAAAATAAAGTTGTTCATCCATCCACCATCCAACACCTATCCCACGGACCATATTAGGTCACGAGCCAAGGTGGGACAAACATAATGACACATTGTCCCACTGTCCACAAGGATTCAGGTCTTCACATTTTGAGATAATTATATATGCTTATGAAGAACCTCAAAGCATGCATGGCAAGGATGCATTTTCCAGTGTCTACAATTACGCTTCGTGCGTTTTTTCTGCCAGCTTGTCGAGCGCCATTGTTACCCTTTGCGTTTAGTGGTGGTGCACGGTCAGGGCCTTGTGACAGAGTGCGCAAGGCACTATGTCGCGCTTTTATTTCGAAAGCCTTCCTTTAGGCGCAGTATTCTCTGTCCTGTTGTTTCAGTTTTTTAGATATCAATGAAAGTATAAAATAGAAACGGGAATACCTAAATTGAAGTGAACGTCTTTGAAAATGTCTGCACATAAGAAGCAAGCGGGAAAGGGCCATCCTAGGCCTAATCTTCAAATTGGCCGCCATCCGGGCCAGAGCATCCGTTTCCGTGCGGCTGCACTGCGCTGATCGCAAGGTCACTTTCATGCTCAGTGGCGTCCATATGCGAGTGTTTCTGAGCTTATACACTGGTTTTGCGAAGAGCGATTTCTTTTACACATTACAGTAGTCGGCGAAACATGAACAATCGGTCTGCGTTTGAACGAGGCCATTGGCAGCGTGTATGTTGAAGAAAAAGGAATAGGATCGACATGGCTTTCAGTCGCAGCACTATGCGCTTCACTATTACATTGCAGTCTTCTTGCTGGAACCACTTCCATAGTGTTCGGAAGCCTCCTGCCGCCTTTGTCGTCACCTTGTCGCTAAATGTTCGGTAACTAAGCATTCGAGAGTTCCTGTGCCGGGAGTTCGTAATATGGAACATCCGAGTTAATGCAGTATTTTAATACCATCACGGTACTAAGCAGCTCCTGGGAATTATATTTGCCGTGAAGAAACTACTCACGTTAGAGATGCAGCGGAACACGTGGCAGAACAACGTGCAAGAGAGAGAGAGCGAATTTGTTAGAAGGCAGAGAAGTCGGCCTGAGATTGTGCGCTCTGGCCTGCTACTCTGCACAAGGGCAAGGGGGAAAGGGAAAAAAGAGTGATGAAGATGATGACGGGACAGGAAGAGGTGATGCGTACGTGCAATAACCCCGTAACACAGTGGTCTTCTTACAATCCAGTGTGAAGTCAAGCACTCTTCAGAAAGTCTATAAATGCAATTGTAACAGTTGCTGTTGCTGTCTGGTCGGACAGTGGAGACAATAGGCTAGTTTCACTGAGAGTTTTCACACCGATTCCTGCTAACGTTGAAGCCAGCGTCTTCCCTTGGCTCACCTATGGAGGGAAGCCGCACAATACATGTGGTAAAGGAGCAGTGACATCAACTTTAAGCATGTCGCGTTTTTCTATTTTTTTTTTGTCCACGTATAGTTATCGACTTCCTAGTACCGATTCACCACTGATAATGCCACGGGGGGATGAATAGATCTCTGTAATACCGATCAGCATGACCAGTAACGAGGGCGGTTCAAAACGGGTGCAAAACCCGCCACTTTGCAGCGCTGGCAGCGCTGCCGCGAGGTCAGCCCCTGCGCTCACGCCCCGAAAGGGCCCCACCTGCTCGCGTGGCCCCACAAAACGGTGACGTGAGTTTCAGCTGTCATTTCGTCTGCTAGGCGCGCACGTACAGTCATATAATCGTCCTCATCGTCGTCGTCACCGTCATCAGTGTCTACAAGCGATGAAGGAAATACTGAGGTATTAGAAGTCGCTGCGATCCACGACGTCGCGAATCCTTCTCGCTTCGATCCTCTGCAAAGAAGCCGTTCTCAAATCGACGCCGGCCCGAGGAGCGACGCCCAGTCGAATCCGGGGAAGCAAACTGGCGTGGCGTCGCTTTATTTTAGCCGGGAGTCGAAAAGTCATGTGTGGGTCTGCTTCCCCCAGACGCCTATGCCGATGATCTGGGTTAGACCAGTCAGTTGTTGTGAGCTCTCGCATAAGCTATCTCAACAAAGAGTTCACGTCACTTCGAGAGTATGAAATGTTTATGTGAACGGCGCTGTTATCCACAGCGGCTTTTGCTGCAACATCAGCTAGTACGTTGCCTGCCAAGCAGCAGTGTCCAGGTGCCCATTGCAAGATGATCGAGTGACCATTACGTTACGTGAGATCGAATGCGTGTATGATTTTGGAAGCCAATACGTAATATTGTCCTCTTCATTGCATACCACGGTATATGAGTATATATCTTACACCGTGCTGCAGACGAACCGTCCTGGCTGCGCCTACTCAGAATGCATCAGTACTCAAAGGCGTTTCATTCCTTCAGGCTTGGCACCAACAGTCTACCCTGAAGTGCAATTTGGACATTGCGTAAGCCACTGGTGTGGCTTCAAATACCTAGGATTCCGAAGAAATCATGTGTTCCTTGTGCAGGACAACGCAAAAACAAACGCACGTATGAGAGCGACCACAATTCCTTTCGAGGCCGTCAGTACGTTACCTCTTTTCGGCGAGAGTGGTTGCTAACGTTCGCCTTAGCGTGGTCCGCCAAGAGCCCGTGGTTTACCGCTGTGCAGCGTTCCGGCGGTCATCTCTGTGAACTCCGCTTGTCACACATTTTCCCTTTGACTGTGCGCTATTCCGCTGGCCACACCTTTCTTCCTTTGAGCGTCTGTGCTCTTCCCTTGCTTTCGATTGCCGGTTTTATTTGCGTCTGAAGTCAAGGAAGAGAGAGAGGCAAGAAATAGAAGGTAGGGAGATGAAGCGCAAAATTGCTGTCGCCACCTTGAGGTGGCCAAGGCTGTGTGATTTCGTGCTCCCTTTGGCATTCGCCAGCGATCCGGTATAGGGCTTCAAGGTTGCCTTAGTTTAGCCATTCATCTCCATTATGATCTCCGCTTGGCTCGAGACCGGCAAGTTCGCCGATCCGGCAGAGACGAGACGTTTTCTTTAGCATCATCTCGGCCTGCAGGAGTGTGAGTGCCGTAAGGTGCGCGCCACACTTGAACTCTTCGTCTTTCTTTTTTCTCCTTCTTCAATGGCCAATATCTATCACTGTCGTGTTTGCTACGTCACGTAATTTATAAGCACATAACAGCCATCTCAAATGTACCGATGGTATAAGCTTAGCGGTCGTAGAATACTGCATGCCATGTGCTGCCCTCTATTTCTGTGTTCACCGTACCGCATTAAAAAAATAAAACATTTCTCTGGTTTTACCGTATGTTTTACAGTGCTTTTGGTGCTTGCGCCTTTACATAGCTATAAAGCAACATTGTTTGGATATGATAATAGTCTGTATTATTCCTCCGCAACATCTCCCTCCATGCCGTCTGCACCAGTCAACCATCTAGCTAAGTAATAAAGAAAGTATTAAGCACCACTACAATACTTTTTGGTCCTTAGCGCGAGCGCCAAGCGTAGCTAAGAGTGGGAGAAAAAAAAGTTTAGAGTGATGAAGAAATGATGATAAGCAGAAAAGTGCCACTTACTCGGAGAAGCGGCTCGCACTGGAAGATGATGCGGCTTGTGCTCATAAGTAGACGGGTGCTAAAGAAATCATGCGGGCCAGTAGTTTGTCGCACTCATTGGTTAGACAAAAGTGTGACGTGTTACATTTTTGTACTTCTTGTTCAAACGTCTCTTCTGGATTTTAATTTGAACTGGCACGATCCTAAAGGAAGCTCTTGTAGCGCTGCCACTTGCGCCTCGACATGGAACATTCGGCAAAGCTGCTGCATAGTGAGTGCGCGGACGCCGGAAAGGTGACCTAATTTTAAGGCATGTGATCCGCTATAAAGCAACCGTGGCGCTCTGTGTTTTTACATGCGACCTAAACAGGACAGCTGGTGTTTCCAGGTTGTGATCTCGGGTCACATTTAGAATAGTGGGGATGCTAGTAACTTTGCGAACTGTTGTTATTCCGTGTAAAGAATGCACTTGGTTTGTGGCAGTGAGTGAAAACGGCTGTACATTGCAGCCATGTCGGTCAGCGGAAAGAGCAACGGCTGCGCACCTTCGGAATCCTCTGCGCCAACGAAGGTGGCGTTAGGGACCCCTTCGCGGAATGAGCGGTCTACCATGCCACGCTACGGCCCGGACAGCCAACACAGCTGGATTACAGCCGGTAAGTTCACAAGCTTAGCAAGCACGAAAGCGATGCTTTTGAAAAATGAAAAATGTCCGCATTTGATAACCCTATACGTTGAATTCAATGACGGAGAAAAGCGCGCCCTACTATTGCGGCCTATATTTGAGGAAATTAAAGAGCTGCATAAAAGATCTTTTTGGACTGACGAAGACGCTGTTTTGATTTTACCTCGTACTGACACCTGACCTGCCTGCTACCTATGAATGTACTATTATTTGCGCCACTTTTGTGGTTTGCTTTCTGCGTGTTCATTTTAGTGCTTCTAAATGGCAGTTAAGAATATTCATTCATCAGAAATTGTTCGAAACCTTCAGACAATTAAACGAAGTGTAGTAGAGGGTAACATCCCCTCATTGGAATGTAAAAATAAAAGTGGGCGACAAAACTTTTTTTTCGCAGCTTCACACTAGTGTTTCCAAGCCTGAAGGAAGAGAGCAGCTGGGTGGCCTTTCTTGTTTCTCTTTATTTTATTTACTTTCTTTCTTCGCTTCCTTTCGCTCTGTTTCTTGTACCTCTTTCTTTTTTTTTATTTACGACATAGACTTGCCCTTAAGGCATAATATTTGTTGTGTATATTTGTGTTAAATGTGCGCCCTTAGGCCGGTGTTGTGCATGAAGTGAAGAAGTGTCTTGTGGAATGTGTTGTCATGTACCCATCGGTCATAACTGTTCTGTATACGTTTCTTTCTGTTTCCTTCTCTCTCTCTTGCTGCTTCTTTCACTCTCGTTCATTGTTTCTCCTCATTTCTCTTTTTCTTTTTCTTTCTGCCTTGCTCTCTGTTCTTAACAGCAAAGCTGTTCTTGGTCGAGCCTTTCATGTCCGGCATTCGTGGTAACGTTTGCGGGCATCATGAACGGGTATGCGCCACAGACATTGCGTAAATACCACTACTGGTCCACTAAAAATGAAGGCAACAGTTAGCCCAACAAACGGGCATGTGCCAGAGAAATCTGTGCGGCCTATCAGAAAACTATCATTATCATAAACACGTATGTGTCAGAGAAATTGGGTAAATCCCACTACACACAACTTCCACTAAAAAGCAAGAAGGCAACAGTTAACCCACGAAATAGCGTTCGCGTTGCCACAGTCGCACCACTGTCACGCGATACATTGTGGTTGTAAATGGTGGTGGCCATACTACCACCTCAAAGCTTAAGTGTGCAATAAAGAGCTGTGGTGCAACACATCAGAGCGTCTTAAGCGAAGGCTTATTTGTAAACTTGTGTATAAGAGTGGGTTGGTCAAGATGCAATAAAACTTCCACCACCTTAAAGCTCAGCAAGGAGTGTTTAATGAATAGCAGTTATACGACATATCTGAACGACTTGCAAAACATAGAAATGTGTTAGCCTGACCTGACGAAGGGAACGCCACTTGTCTGTTTTTTTCTATCTTTCTTCCTTTCTCTTTATCTCTCTCTCTCTCTTTCCGTGGCTTTCTGTCTTGTTCTCTCTTTTTTCTATCTCTTTTTCGTGTCTGTTTATTTATATCTCTTTCTCTCTTTTTCTATGTCTTGTCTGTCTTCCTATCTTTTTATGTCTTGATTCCCTTTATTTCTCTCGATTTTTCTCATCCTCTTTTTTTTTTTAGAATGTACAATGCTCGTAGAGTATTCGTAAAAATACTATGCGAATACACAATCCTTGTGTATTCGTAGTGATTCGTGAAATAGAAACGAAATAAATAATGATATCTTTTACACGGTGTGAAATTGTGCGAAATAGCAATTTATGGTGAACATCCAAAGCGCTTGAGCGACACAGGAAAAGAAATAACGCACCAGTACACCGTATACGTAGCATGTGTTACATCGCGCGCGGATCTTGATCACGAAGGAGCACCATTACCTCTCTCTCGTGTCTGCGTATTGTGTTTTAGGCTTGCCTTCAACTAAGCTCCAAATAAACACCCGCAGGAAATATTGATGTGCCTATTTTACTTGTTTTTTTTCTGTGTGCTTCTCGTAGAGCCTTTGGCAACATTGCTTCATTATTCCTGAAATGTCAAGAACTACAACATTAGCAGATGCATTAGACAAAAGAAGAAAAAGGACGGTCTGGTCGAATGCATGGCTCATGGCACTGCACTGTGTTTTCCAAGCAAGGGCACTATATAGTTTTAATAAAAAATGCAACTTTCAAAAACTGAGCATGCACTGACTTTGGCAGAGCACGCTGTTTTGGAGTTTAGGTTGATAATAGTCGCAGTTACGCTACTTGTCAATAACAGGTGCTAAGTGGACTCTTACAGCGGAAGCACCACTTCTGCATTTCAACATTAAAGAAGCAGATATCCACGCTCCATACCATGACGACGAAAAGGTGCTTGCTCCGTATAACCAAATAACCTCTTTTTTTTTTCGTTGGAGAGAGCTGCACTCTTTATAGATTGTTATAGAAGTGTGCCTGGTGATATGCTTTGTATGATATTGCAGATGGAATGATATGAAATGAAATCATGTATTTTACGGGTGGGTTTCGGTGGATTGTAGCCTTGTCACTTGATAATTTTCACGACTAAACTAACAGTGCGACGGTACACGCATATGCATGAAAACAGGTGCATTGTTGTATTCGGCGTTTCATGACCCTATTATTTACGTCGCGATATACAAAAATAAGAAGGCATTCGTTTAACAGCTAAAGATGACGGCACCAATGTGTCTTATGTAAAATCATGTATACATGGCATGATATGCAAACGTGTGTATGTGACGACAGATGAAGAACGCGCACAAAAACACGTGCACTACAATAGCCAATGACCTTAAGTGACACTATAAGTTTATAAGGAACGTTGATGTACCTTTGTCGGATGAGAACCAAACGCAGTGTGCTCCCGTGGGCCAAGGAAAGGTCGTAGCTCATTGAATGTCAGTATTAGGAAAACGTTAAGGCTACTTTTTATAGAGGATATGACTTGCAAGCACATATTAAATGAGCTATGATTTTTTGGCGTGGTAATACATAAGTACGTTGCAAAAGGCGACCTTATTCGTTGCATGCTGAGCTGGAAGCGCAATGGTGTTGGCGACTATAACGGTTTATTTATTTATTTATATATTTATTTATTTATTTATTTATTTATTTATTTATTTATTTATTTATTTATTTATTTATTGATTGATTGATTGATTTATTTATTTACTTGTTTATTTATTTATTTATTTATGTATTTATTAACGTAGCTTACACCACCTGAGTAGGCATTATTGTAGGGGGATCGAAAAAACATGAAACAGTTCTACAATCGAAACAACGAAGTACATTCACGTAGCCGTTACTGCGCATTCACCCAAAGCGCACATCTTGCAATCAAGGAAAAAATGCAATAGAAAAACTTTAATCGCAAGAAGTTTCTTCGCTGCTGGAGAAGTTTCCGACCTAAGTGACTCTTAATGCGGGTAATACTGGAATTAAAGTTGGAATTGCCACTGAACAGGCGCGCAGCACGGTTTTGTATGCATTCAAGTTTATAGATTGGAGTTTCTCCATCCATACTGCACAGGCACATTCAACGATAGGTCGTACATGAGTGACATACAAAGCTTCTTTAATACTTTTTGGGGCAGACTTAAAGTAGCGTTTAATGAAATTTAACACACCATTGGCTTTACGAGTTATATAACTTATATGCTTATTTCAAGATAAATCGGTAAGGTATTCAAAATGTTCATCGCGGTCAAGTTGTGCGCCTAACAAGCTGGAACAAGAATAGAAGGGTTTGCGTTTCCTGGTACAGCTAAGACAATAACACTTACCTACTTTCAAGCCAATTTTCCGTTTTTCGCACCACATCACCACAGTGTCAAGGTCACGTTGTAAAGCACAAATATCATTCATACTGTGTACTAATTTGTATATGACGCAATCATCCTCGTACAGCCTCACGTTAGATGTTAGCGTCTCTGACAAATCATTGATATAGACTAAAAAAATTAAAGGACCTAATACCAAACCCTGCGGCACCCCGGAAGTTATGTCGGTGTATGAAGAAGAGGGATCATTTACGAGAAGGGACTGTTTTCTACAAGGCAGATAACAGCTCAAGCAACCGAGAACTGTAGCAGGCAGACCTTCGGCAGGCAGGGCCTTCGTCTGCCCTGATTGGTTGTAAGCAAATCGGACAAAAACGAGGCAGAGTTGGTTGTAGATATGACACACACGCTTAGTTTGTTTTATCGAGCATTGGTCGAAATAGATCAATCGATGAAAGAGAAATAATACGAAAAGCTTTTGGGGAGGGGCGAAGCATGTAGGGAAGGGTGTTTCAGCTTCACTAATGTGAAACCTGTGGAGGGGCGAAGCATGCAGTGTGCGCCGGTGTTTCTCACAGCAAAATCACTGCTAATGGGCAATGAGAGACAGAAAAAAAGTTAGACACAGAGACCCGCAGTCCGCTTTCAGTTACCGTGCACGCTGCGAACCTTTACTTTTCAGATACGCACAAGAGAAATCTCCCACCAGCACTGCATTGCAGGTCTAGATCCAGTGCCTATATATACGAGGTGGCCGGTGAACTGTTGTGCAGCGCGAGCAGTCGCTTTTACAGCAAAAATGAGATCATTTCACCGGCCGTTTTACAGCAAAAGCTGTTATGAGATCATTTCACCGGCTGTTTTTGGCGCCGTAGTTGTACGCCGCCGCCGCCGCCGCCGCCGCCAGTGTCCGTAACCAGTATCGCTCGAAATAAGAAAAAAAAAACGAAATAAGAAAAAATTCCAGGATGGAACGAGGTTCGAACCTGGGCCGTCTGCGTGGGAGCCCAGTATTCAACCTCTGAGCCATTCCGGTGCTTGAAACTGCTTTGCAAAAAGGTCCTATGCAGGCTTCATGTCGGGAAGGAACCACATTAGCATATGCAATATAGCGTGGTAGAAGAGTAAAATAAGCACCAAGCGTAGCACAACGCAAATTCTGTAACCAGGCGTCACACAATGCGAATTGCGCAAAGAGTAGGTTGTTGAATGCTTCCAACCCATTACAAAGGGCTCTGCCATAATTCTTCGTCGTCACCAGGCACAGCATCAAGAAAGTGCGCATAATGCCTTACATGCGTTTAGCAGGTACCACGGCTCTCCGTAGAAGGACGAAAAATGGCACAGTGCCTGCTGCCCTGCTTCTCAAAAATTACAATGGTTTATGGCGTAGTGGGTTCCTCGCAAGTGCACTTGTATTGGTTGCCAAGGAAGCCCATAAGCGCATGACCCATTTCCTCGAGGTCTCAGTAAAATTACAATGATTTAGAGCGTAGTGGGCTCTTCGCAAATGCACATGTATAGGTTGCCAAGGAAGCCCATAAGCGCATGACCCATTTCCTCGAGGTCTCAGTAAAATTACAATGATTTAGAGCGTAGTGGGCTCTTCGCAAATGCACATGTATAGGTTGCCAAGGAAGCCCATAAGCGCATGATCCATTTCCTTGGGGTCTCAGTAAAATTACAATGATTTATAGCGTAGTGGGTTCCTCGCAAGTTCACTTGTATTGGTTACCAAGGAAGCTCATAAGCACATGATCCATTTCCTCGGGGTCTCAGTAAAGTTCTTCGCCCCCCCCCCCCATTTAAAGCTTCCAACCCATTACAAAGGGCTGAGCCATAATTCTTCATCGTCATCAGTCGTCGCGTCAACAAAGTGCACATAATACTTACAGACGTGTAGCTGGTGCCTCGCTTCTCCGCAGAATGACGGATAATGGCTTAGTAGGTGCTTCCGAACTTCACACTGCTTTGCAAAAAGGTCCTATACAGGCTTCATGTCGGGAAGGAACCACATTAACATATGCAATATAGCGTGGTAAAAGAGTAAAATAAACACCAAGCGTCGCACAACGCGAATTCTGTCATCAGGCGTCACACAATACGAATTGCGCAACGAGAAGGTTGTTGAATGCTTCCAACCCATTACCGTAGGCTCCGCCATAATTCTTCTTCGTCATCAGGCACAGCATCAACAAAGTGCGCATAATGCCTTACATGCGTTTAGCAGATACCACGGCTCTCCGTAGAATGACGAAAAATGGCATAATGCCTGCTTTCCTACTTCTCAAAAATTATAATGATTTATAGCATAGTGGGTTCCTCGCAAGTGCACTTGTATTAGTTGCCAAGGAAGCCCATAAGCGCGTGATCAATATCCTCGGGGTCTCGGTGAAGTTCTTCGCCCTCCCCCCCCCCCCCCCCCCCCCCCCCCCCCCCACATCTCTCTCCCACGTCAACGTATGTTATACAGCATGGCGGGAGAGGGACAATAGCGACCGGGCGTCACCTAATGCAAATTACATAACTGGTGGGCCGTTTAAAGCTTCCAACCCATTTCAAAGGCTTGAGCCATAATTCTTCATCGTCATCAGTCGTCGCATCAACAAAGTGCACATAATGCTTACAGACGTGTAGCTGGTGCCTCGCTTCTCCGCAGAATGACGGATATTGGCTTAGTAGGGGCTTCCCAACTTCACAAAAATTGTGATTTATGGCGTAGTGGGTACCTTGCTAGTGTACTTGGATTAGTAGCCCCAAGAGAGCTTACAACGGTGCTTTAGAAACGCCGCTCTTCCAGCTTGCGCTGTGAGTGTGCTGCGGTTTCAGCGCAGGCCTGGCGTTTTTTTTCAATCAAGAAACTCGCTAGCAGATGCTGCCTGCGTCGGCGTTGTCTTTCGCGGGCGAGGGTGCGTTCTCGTTCCTTGCGAGCTGGTAGTTCAGCGTTCATCGTAGAAAGAACATTTCTGTTGTCAACGCGCGCCGTTCACTATCTCTCGCCATACGGCGAGCGCTGAGGCGGTGACGCCCTCTCTTGCGCTCAAGCATATGGACCATCCCGACAGCAGACGACCATGCACGCCGACACCCCGAGACCCTAAGGTGCTTCGCCCCTAATAATATGAAGGGCATGTCTAGCCAACACAGACAATCATCAACGAGGGAAATAAAGCGTGTATATGTCCGCTGTCTCGTTGCGTGCATTGTGTCTGCGTATTTGAGTCCTTCTCGCGTGGTTCATGCTAGTCACGGGGTCGAACGTTAAAGATGGTGTCGCAGTCTTTCAACGACAACGCAGATCCCGAAGGGAACTGACGAGGTGGTCCACTTGAACTAGAGTCTGGGTCCGAGCGTGTTGGTAAAGGGACATATCGAAACCGGTAAGCGCTCCAAGACAAGGACAACGAAAACGAAGGCACAGAACACACAGTCATTCTCGTGGTCGTTTTCGTTGTCCTTGTCTTGGTGTGCTTACCTGTTTCAATACGTCCACTTGAAAGTTGAGGGGAGGACGAGTTGTGCATGTTGTGTCGTTGCGACATAGTGGAATGAATGGTTTTGCCCTGACGCAGAAGTGAAAAGTACGCTGTATTGATGTTGGATATGCTTTGTGTAGGCCGTTTGACAGCGCCACCGGTGTCATTAGCACAGAAATGAAATTGTGATTCTCAAATAGGAGTCTTATTCGCAGTTCTGACTACTTTTAAATGCATGACAATTTGCTAATTCCCCACACTGAGTACATCGTAAGTGTTCGCAATATACTCTTTAATTCAGATCGATCAAAACGATCAGCATATGCCCAGCATGATCACACGGACAGCACACGGGCAGCGCACGGACAGGAATGCACACAGGACTAGCGCTGGTCCTCTGTGCATTCTTGTCCGTGTCTACTTCGCGCTGTTTTTAAGTATGAATACGTACCAACTGGGTAGCATAAACTAACTCGCTTTTAAGTTACCCAGCGTGATACTTCAATTGCGGCAATAGAAATTGTTGATGTACGACACTGCCGCTGGCGCGGAAACACAGTAAAATTCAGGACTACAAATGAATAAAGCTTTTAGTGATAAAACAGGGCTACATGACTAAACACATAATACGTACTAGGGAACAAGCAAAAAAGACAACTGAAAGAGCAATTTTTCCAGTGCTGTTTAAAACGCACCGGAAACACTGGGGAGGTGCGAAGCATGCAGTGTTTTGAGAGAGATCTTTTTGATGGGGCACTAGTGGTGCGAAGCCTGAAACCGGGCATGTCGCGAAGGTTGTTTCAGCTCCACTAACGTCGTCGGAAAACTTCGTCGGAATGCAGCTTAGCCTAAAGTGCTTCTTTTCTCCTTACTCCTTCCTTCTTCTTCTTCTTCTTCCCCGCATGCCCGGTTTCAGTTCTCTGCGGCATGTTGGGAAGGGTGTTTCAGCTTCACTAACGTCGTCAGTTATTTGTTGGGCTAACTGCTGACTTCTTCATTTTTAGTGGACCGGCGGCGAGCAGTGGATTCACTCAATTTTTGTGGCGCATACCCGTTTTATGATGGACCGTGGCTACATGACACACCGCGACGACTTTAGACGCCGACAGGCCGAGCCCCTAAGGGTTCACATCTCAAATCAAACGTTCGTTCTCGCCGCTTTCACTTTTGCCACAGCATTCACAGAGACCCATAACAAGCAAACAGCCGATAAAAACAACATACGTAATTTGTGGTACAAGACCCCTTTAAGCAATTAAACAGAACACAAAAAATCCTGTGATTACTCCATGCTGTAGTCAGGAGCATGCATTTGGTCGCGTCGGGATACACTGCATCGGCATATTTTTAAGCTCTGGCTGGGGAGCCCTGTAGAAGGGCGCGGCCTCCGGTATGCGTAATAAACGTAGTTCATAGTAGTGGTGCCGAGCCACTGTCGTATGGTAGTATCACATTTTTACCTTTCCTAGAGTCACACGAGCTATCAGGAAGCACACTGGTAGCACTGTGATTACCGAGCCACATGAATCTTTTACAAGTAGCGTCAGGCAGCAGAGGAGCACTTAGATAATGAGCGGGAAAGCCGGTGCCATAATTGCTTACCTGAGGCCATGCGTACGGTATTACGAAATGCTATGCTCTTTAATGGAGTGCATCTCATGGTAGTTTCCTTCACGTGCACTCGGGGTATCTAGAATACTTGGCATGTGACACGATTGCAGTCACATGACCTTGTCGCCTAAGAGCGCATGGTTCTCTTGCTTGTTTGGTTGTCACTTGAACGTTTTACCTGCGTCTGTTTGGACACCCGTTTCCTTGAACAACAGACGAAACGGTAGTAAGGGCATGTTTGCCTTTGCATTGTGTGCTACCTTCTGTATACTGAGTGTGCGTGTGTGTGCCATTATTTTACAAGACGACATTATTGGCGATACTGAGCGGCAATTATTCAAATCTAGTTTTAACGCGATAGCGTTAGAGAGCTGTGTCGCAGAAATTCCGGTGTCGGCGACGGTGTTGGTGACGGCGTCGCTACCGACGCTTGTGAGCGAAAAATCGGCCGTGACCGAGAAATCGAAAAAGATGCAAATAAAATGAGCAATAAAAACCTTCGGTTCCGTTGAGGCTCGAACCCGGGCCGTTTGCGTGGCAAGCAGATGTCCTACCACAAAGCCACGATGTTACTTGCCGCTGCTTCGGAAAAAAACACTACATAAATGCCATATAGTGGAAGGAGTCTCCTTAACGCATTTTGTTCGCCAAGTGTCACGACGAAAATAAGCCCATTCGGCGATTTGTAGGCGCATTGACGAGGCCATCAAACTACGTTATTTGCGCGACGCAATGCTTCGAAAAAAGACGGGATAATGCAGCCATTGCCACTAAAAACACACACAAACTTTCAAACAGCTCCAAAAATGGATAACTATGTCCATCTAGCGGAAAACATATCAAGCCAACGCCTGCTTTCTAGAGGAGGCGTTGATCAAGCAAACAACAAACGTTAGATAATGTGCTACCATCTGTGAGGCATTGTGAGAAATATGTCTCGACTTTTGCACCAGGGAAGTGCTTTAGATCGAAAACCTGTACCATTACTATAGATACATCGCGCGCGCGCGTGTCTGCCTGTGTGCGTGTGCGTGTAACAAAATACACATTATTAAGTATGCACTTAGTGGTTCAAGTGCGCACTAGGGGCCGGATTTCGCTATCGCGTTCAACTCTTAAGGACGTAGCTTAAGGGTCCCCCAATTTTTTAGCCTGATTTGTGTATCGGAATTACTTACTTGAGCACTAGCCCAATCTTCTGGTACCTGTAATATTTCGAGAGAAAGGGTGAATATTATAAACAGACACTTGGATACCCACGTGAAGCATGAAAACAAGAATGAGTAACTAGTCGGTGCCAGTGGACATTTTAAATGAAGTTTATGCAGAAGAGAAAGTAAGCGCTCTTCACTTACAGGTAGTTCTGTCATCCGCACTTTCAAAGCGCAAGTTATTAGTACCGCATTTGTAGCATGTTTTGTAAAAAAGGATTGGAAAAATCAATAAACTAATCAGCAATGTCCTTAGAAACTTGACAGCAGTAAGACACAGGCGCAACGATGAAACCGGGATACCGTGTTAATGTAGGCTACTCAAGGACATTTCACACGTCAGGATGCTTGTCAGATATTCTAAGTTGTCCCATAGTCAGACTAAACACTGGTGTTAAGTTCCCATTGAGCGGGAGCAGGGTACCCGTTTATCTGCGGAAAAGGCTTGGGGGCAAGTGGCTATGAAACAGCTGCCTGCACAGGTCAAATCTATACATATAGCCAGACAGAAAAGAGCCATCTATCCTTTTTACAGAGTAGAAGACTGGGCTTGTTCGAAGAACATGCAAGATGGTGCATTTCCCTCTCCAATGCTGCCACTGTTACACAATGCACCACCTAGTCGGTTTTAAATGCGAAGCATTTCTTAGCGAACTCAAGACACTTTCAGCGTTTCTTTCTGTCCATCTATCTAGCGAGCCGTCTACGTCTGGCTGCTCTCGTGATAACCTCTTTAACTTGGTAGAAGGAAAGAAGTGTTAATGTTTTTAAGGGCTCGTTTTGCTTTGTTATACACAATATTAATGAGCACTAACAGACA